>NC_133769.1:118813722-118891637 GCF_003597395.2 Chelonoidis abingdonii
TTGGTCGTAGACCTAACCTACACCATCTTCACAAAATAAGGTGCACTCGACCACACCCAGCACTTCCTTCCGAAGGTGTCCTCGACCATTTCACTTAAATCAAAATTCACCTGCGGTCCTTCTTCCCGAAGGCTCACACAACCCCAGGACCCAGCAGCTGCCACACTTAGATGTCCGCACGGCCTGGCATTCTACATCAACAGGACTAAAGCCTCAACGCTCGCCAGTTACCAGAGGTGGCAGAGCGTAGAAAGGTCCCTAACTTCACAGCGATTCATCATGGGAACATCGTGTAGTCCGACATGCTACGAATGGCTCACGTCCCGCTTGGCGGATCACCGCACCTATCATCGCTCAAAGCTCTTCGGGCTGCGTTGCCTGCCCAAAGCCCATCCGGAAAACATATCCGGACGGCTACCGCTGTCCGTGCACCACTTTTAACATCGCAACTAGAACGCTGGTTGAACACA
The DNA here is from genome assembly GCF_003597395.2 of Chelonoidis abingdonii. Lineage (NCBI taxonomy): Eukaryota > Metazoa > Chordata > Testudines > Testudinidae > Chelonoidis > Chelonoidis abingdonii. The sequence continues at coordinate 118,814,193 of NC_133769.1, forward strand.
ATCTCGAGACATCAGACGCCTTCGTACAGCTGTCTAGCTGCCGCAAACAAATCTCACTCCGGACCCCACCAGCCCTAGTAAAGCCGGAACACCTAACTGGATGGATAGAGCAACACCAAGAAAGAAAACAAGGTTATACCACTTTGAACGTTGTCTTCCGAGAGTGTTGCCATATCCATTGCCACACCGCCCCTTCCCCTCTTCGGAGTACCGGCAAGAAAATGAGGAAGCGCGGTCGGGCGCAGGGTATATATCAGGCCATGCAGGCGGCGCCACTCCAGGGGGCGCCCTGCCGGCCCACCGAGTGTTGCTAGGGTAAAAGTCTCCGACGAACGTGCACGCGGCGCGCGCACACCTACTGGAATGGATATGAGCAACACATCTCGAAGAACAACAGTTACAAAGGTGAGTAACCTTGTTTTTTGCTTCTTTATGGTGTAGAATGAAGGCCTGAAAGGTTTGATTGCTTGTTTTCTATTCTACATGGGTCCTTAGACTGCAGACATCACCATAGTATCTAAGCACCTTCCAGTGATATATTAAGCAACATGACTAGCATCTATCACGTGGTTCATTTTCTCTCTCATTCTCTTTCTAAGGGGAGAACTGAAAGTGCAATGAAGTTTTGGTTTGGTAACACACACTCTGCTCTGAGTTTCTGTTAAAGAAAGTAGGCTGAAGAAGTGCACCCGGCACTTGGAGCAGGTGGTGAGGTTTGTGATGGTCCTTGATTCCCATGGAAATTGCCTGAGACCAGCACCCAAGAAAGCTCCATCTCCTACACTGACGAGCTTTACCCTTATGGCAGAAAGTTCCATTGTGCTCACGGAGTGAAGTCTACATCCTGGAGCTTTAGCCAATCTTTTAGATATGCTGGGCCCTGGCCATGGAGCTCTTTCACCTTATGAATGAATATCAGCAATGTTAACTTTGCTTCCCTCAGTGTCTCCGAGAATGTTTATTGTGAGCACTCAACTAAACCACAGCATCAGAGGTATTGAATATTTAACAAAAAAAGTCCTTCCAAAGTGTTAATCATTGGAATTAAATAGGGGAGGATTTTTTAAAATGTTTCTAAACTCCCTGACCATGAACCTCTTCCCCTCTCTGTTGCTCGGCATTCAGTCTCTTGCAATATCACCACTTCACTAGCTCTCCAGCCCCCGCAGAGTACTCTAGGGTCAAGTCAGACAAGACCTGAATTTCTAATATGAAAAACAAACAGAAAAAAGAACGGAGTTGGGGGGAAATAACACACACTCTTCCAGGGCCTCTCTACATTACAAAGCAGCAAAAAATATAAAGACATGTCCCTTTAACTTTGCAGATCACCCTTCAGCAGGGGCATCATTTCAAAAATAGTCTGGAGAGGGAGGCAAAGTTGTGTGTCAGCATACAGAACATTATATGTGACTATATCATATCCTGCAATAGTGGAGGGGGGGTATATAGGATGTACACCTATGAAAAGTTGCGGGGGAGGCAACTGTCTTTCTTCCCCATAGCAAATGACATCCCTACTTTTAGGAAGTGGTTCTATCTTCATAACCACACTAAAAGCAGCAGAGAGTCCTGTGGCACCTTATAGACTAACAGACGTTTTGGCGCATGAGCTTTCGTGGGTGAATACCCACTTCGTCAGATGCGATAACCACACTGTAATTTTTGGAAGGAAGGCTATTGTAGTAACCTGTCTTCCCCACACCACTTTTAAACTTGAAAGTAAACAGTTTGATTGTAGGGGTTGTTTGGTTTGTCTGTTTCCAGTCCTTCATTCCAATTTCACATTGAAAACTAGTGGAAGGGGTACAGCCCCTGGAAACACTTTCTCCCTTCCCCTCATGATTGCTGATCCTCCCCGTCTTGTACATAAGAGAGCCTGGACCTTCCCCAGATGCCATATGCCCTTGACACATATTTGCAGGCACCCAGCTAACCATCAGTTCCCACCCACCCCAACATCTTCTTTCCTTCAGCCTGTTGATGCTCAGGGCAAACAGAAGGAAAGGAGGTCACTTGCGGGGCAAATGTTCAAGGGACTGGGAGCATTTCCAGAAACTGAGACATAGCAGATTGGGGCTCTTTCCTGGTAAGACACCAATCCCTCCATTCCCAGAATACCTCCCCAACCCCCAGATTAGTACCCAGGGAAGAGATCAAAATAAGAGGGGAGCTCCTCAGTATGGTGGCTGTGATCATGTGCCTGGACTTTATGTGGGGACATTGCATCTTGTGGTGATGGACCTCTTAAAGGTTGTGAGAAGCAGCACAGTCTTGTGGATACACCTGTATGCTGGGTTTCAGGAGACCTGGCTTCTGTTCCTGCCTCTGCTGCTGGGTGAACTGGGCAAGTCGCTTCACCTCCCTGTGCCTGTTTCCAACCCCTATTCTGTTGTGTATTTAGATTGCTTCTTTGGGGCAGGGACAGTCTCTTATTATGGGCTTGCCTACACTTAAAATACTACAGCTGCAGCACTTCAGTGTAGACATTGTGTACACTGACAGGAGGGGTTCTCCCATGGGCGTAGGTAATCCAGCTCCCTGAGAGACAGTAGGTAGGGCAATGGAAGAATTCTTCTGCTGACCTAGTGCAGTCTACACTGGGGGTTAGGTCAGTAAGGCTACATCTCTCAGGGGCCTGGATTTTTCCCACCCCTGGGAGACATAGCTATACCAATGTAAATTCTTAGTGTAGAGCAGGGCTATGAGTCTGTACATTACCTAACACAATGGGTCCCTTAACTCAGTTGGGGCTTCTAGGTATTACTGTAAAATAAAAGATAAGTGTCTCTGAAGTAAGTTCATGTTCCAAGCAGGCTGCTAGCCAGCACAGCCAAGCATGTGGTGTGGCGTCCTCTGCAGAGGTACTTCCCTGGTGCTTTCCTACCCTTATTCCTATAAATGGGGTTCTCTTGATTAGATCAGGAGGGAGAGTCTGTATTCTGCAAAATAAAACAGAATAGGGGGCTCGAGGGATGTTCCTCGGAGCACACTGAAACATCCAGGGCAATTACTTCTGTTCAGATATTTCAAAAGGAGATTTGATGTAAAATCCCTCGTCTATTATTTCTCTCCCCCTCTTCTGGAGAAGCACCCCCATGTGAGCTGGTGTCATGGTCTCCCTTTTCCCCACTCTACCTTGGAAGGGGTGGAAAGCCAGCAGGGGAACAGCTTTCCTCTAGAAGAACCTGATGGAGATGGGACTTGCTGCTGGCAAACATCTGCTTCTCCCATGAGGTGCTGCTGCTTCTTAGCCTACTATAAAGCAAGGCTGGGAGCCCTAGAAACTCCTCAGCCCCAGCATCACCTTCTCCTTCTGATTCCATTTCCAGTTTCCTCAGCCTGCTGACTTCTCAGCTCACCATCTGAGGAGGAAGGGATGCTCTGGGGAACCAGTGCTCTCTAGCCCAACAGAAGGCAGAACTCTCCCTCTGCTTTTAGCAAAAGAAGGGGAGCTGCACTAACTGGCATTTTAATGCTTGATAGCTTCTCAGTCTGAACTGTCTCACAAATCATTAATGCTCCATTCCAAGGTATCTTCCATCTGATAAGTGATCAGTGCCCTAAGGAGCAAACAGTCTCTGTTTAAATATTTGTGTATATTACATTTTGAAAAATTGGACAGTCAAGCACTCAAAAGTTAGGAAAAGCCAGAATTAAGGTTCCCTGTGCTCATGCATTATGGGAAAGTTTTTCATTACAGGATAACATACAGGGAAACCCTGCTATAATGCGCCCCACAATAACACAAATTCGGCTATAACGCGATTGTATGGTGGCTCCAGCCACCCCAGGCCAAAAAAGAAAAAAAAAAAAAAGCGTCCAGACCACCACGGAAGTGCAAAAAAGAAAAAAGAAAAAAAACACCAGCGCCCTGCTGAAGCACAAAAAAAAAAACAGCCGGAGCGCCGCCAAAGCACAAAAAAGAAAAAAAGGAAAAAGGGGGAAAAAAAAGGAATGTGCCTTCCCCACGGCCTCTTCCCCCGTACTCCCGCTACCCTTTTGGTGAGAAGAGCTGTTCTCCTTCCTAGCTGCTCCTCATGCTTCCTCTGGCCCTTGCACCTCTCCCCTACTCTCCCCAAGTGTTTCCCTGTCTCACTGTATGGCTGAGAGTACCCTGCTGCTGGAGCTGCACCCTTTCAGTTACTGTTATGGGCAGTTCGCACATGAAAGTAGTTTTCTGCCCAAGAGAAATCGACCGGCTTGAAACTGACCAGCTTGAAATGGTAAACCCCACTATACCACGACCCCGCATTTAGCGCGATCCAATTTTCTGGACCCCAATCATCATGTTATAGCAGGGTTTCACTGTACTATTTTTTCCACAGGAACCCAGTCTCATTCAGTACACAAGATAGACAGTGCATTCCCTAATTTATGCTTGTTTGACTTTGCAACTATAACATGCTTGTTACTGTGTGTGTGTGTGTGTGTGTGTGTGTGTGTGTGTGTGTGTGTGTGTGTGTGTGTGTGTGTGTGTGTGTGTGTGTGTGTGTGTGTGTGTAAAATGCAATTTTAAATTGACAGTCGTCTGTCTGTGTGTAAAATGTAATTTTAAATTGAGAGTCCAGTTTCCAGAGCAGCCACCCCAGGAGGACGATGGGCCAGAGTGACCTGGCAAAACATGTGCTTTGTTAGCAAATGACCAGCAAGCAAAGAATAATAGTGTTATAAAACTCCAGAGTGCCTCAGATCATTGCTCACACACCTGTTATCAAACTCACTGATGTTGTGCAGCTGCTTCCGGTAAGTCTCTAGCAACACCCACTCTGAGCAGTCCGGTGGCACTGGGCTGGGTGGTTGAGGCTTGGAAAACTTAAACTGAACAGTACCCACATGGGTGAAGCAGATATAGCAGTCAGGTAGGTAGGTGGCATTGTACACCAGCCACTCCACGCTCAATATTGCATAGTCATGCAGGTGTAAGACAGCACCTGTGGGGGAAAGGGCAAACATAACAAGAAAGGGCTGCTGAAGTGAAGGGGAAGGAGGGTCAACATGACGACAATTAAATCCACCCATGTGGGTGTGCCTGGAGGGTCTCATAGATACAGTCATGAGCAGCCCCCACAGCAGCAAGACTGCAAACCTGCCCTGCCTCCCCCCATGTGAGACACAGATGGCACATTCCACATCAAACACAGGGCAGGCAGAGCGTGATGGCTCAGTTTGAGGGGAGGGGGGAAATCAATAGGGAGTTCTATGCTCTACTTCTCCACTGGGATGGAAAATGCACTGAGTTATTAAAGGTCTTTCAGACACACTTCACCATGAGAGAGCTGGCTCACACCCCACTGATTTAAAGAGGAACTTTCACACTAAGCAGCACTTTACAATACATACTATTTAACAGACAGACCTGAATCAAATCTCTGGATCTAAGCAGTTTGGATTCAGATGTGATTTTCTTCATCTAGCCCCTATTTTTACTGTGGGCCAGATCAAAACCTCAGATACTGACATGTTGGGGAATTCTGAGGTCAGAACAGAGACCTCTATTCATCTCTACTACTTAATCAAACACACACACATTTCTGTCTTGTATTCATAGATTTCAAGGCCAGAAGCGATGACTGTGATAACCACTGACCTCCTGTACAACACAGGCCATAGAACTTCCCCAAAATGAATTCCTAGAGCAGATCTTTTAGAAAAACATCTATTCCTGATTTAAAAATTGTCAGTGATGGAGAATAATCCATCACGATCCTTAGTAAATTGTTCCAAAGGCTAATTACCCTGACCAAAATTTACACCTTATCTGCTGCTTGCCATCACTACCCCCACTATCCTGCAGTAAATTGGCAACTGGCAGAGCTTTTACTGCCACAGTCCATGGAGTGTGAAACTCATTCTCCTCACACACACAGTTCAGACCATCCCTCTGCATTATCAAATATCATCCTAGAACTCTTCTTGTCTAGAGATTTTTTAAAAATGTTAGCTCTTGTGTAAAACCTTCCTTTTTAAAAGATACTGTGGCATCTGGATTTTTTTTATATATTAATTTGCATATCACAGCAGTTTAATTGATTGTAGATTACCCTGAACTCCTTGAGTGTCAAGAGGCACTTTATAAACACAATAGTTACATTATTAGAGTATTTGACTTAAAGCAAACATGACTTAGTTGTTAGGATGCAAGGCTGCAGGTCAGAAGATCTGGGATCTGTCCTAGGCTCTGCTACACATTTTTGTGTGTGACTTTGGACAAGTCACATAAGGCCAAAGTTTCAAAAGCACTCTCTGATTTTGTGTGTCCAATTTTAAATTGCCTGACTTTCAAAGTGCTGAGCAAAAAAAGTTCCTGATTTAAGTAGAACTATGGTGGTTTAGCACCTTTGAAAAAGCAGGCCAAAGCAATCTAAAGTTGGGTCTCCAAAATCTAGACAGCACTTTCTGTGCCTTAGTTTCCTATATGCAGTCTGGAGTTAATATTACAATTTAATATTTGTATTAACATAATGGTCAGAGGCTCCACCCTTGATCGGGGCCCCAATGTGCTAGGCACTGTACAAATATAGAGACAATCCCTTTCACAAAGGACTTACTATAAATACTGTAAAGAAGCTACAGGAGATTCACTAGTGCTTGGAAGCAAGTTATATAACATAACAGGAGATATACCAATCTCCTAGAACTGGAAGGGACTTTGAAAGGTCATTAAGTCCAGCCCCCAGGACCAATTTTTGCCCCAGATCCCTAAGTGGCCCCCCCCTCAAGGATTGAACTCACAACCCTGGGTTTATAGCAGGCCAATGCTCAAACCACTGAGCTATCCCTCTTCCCCCCCTAATCTAAGATCCTTTGGAGGAAAGGGATGTAAAAGCAAAAAGAAAAATTTTCCTTGCCATTTTTTTAAAAAGCTAAGATACTTATATTTTTAAACCGCAAATATCCCAGCAGTGAAGGGATAATGGTGAGTTGAACATCTCAGTTATTTCTGTGGTAACCAATCATGATGCCATAAACCCCGGAGTCTGACATCACCGCAGGGACAAGCTAGCAGATTAGGGACATGGCTCTTAGTCAGACAGAAACAACAGACCAATTCAGAATGGTGGGAGCTAAGCAGTTTACTTTTTGTATAAAAGTGCTCTCCACAAATTTTCCCCAGAGCAAGGCTTCGCCTTGCACCCCAATAACCAGACTGAGAGGATTCCAATCTGGGATCTGGTACCTAGAACAGATCAGTCTGAAAGGAGAATGCATTGCACAAGAGGGAAGTATGTTCTCAAGTTTCAAAGTGAAAGCCTTCTGTCTTCACCTAGAAAAGGAAGCCTAATTAAAATACTTTTCACTGCATCAGAGAGAGAAGTGGAAGGGTAGAGAGAAGTTAGTCAGCTGAGAGTCAAGGCCTTCAGATGTACAAATACATTAACTCCTTGCTTCCCACATGGAACTGTCAAGGTCACAGCAATTCAGAGAGTCAGCAATAGCTAACTCCCTGCTGGTTAGACTGGATGGCTTAGATTTTAGATGGTCAAAAATATCCACCCAACCACTCAGTATATTATAGTTATTAAGGATTAATTCTTAGAATGCTGACATGTTCCAGACTGTTAGCAAAACAAATGCTTAGGATGACAGTGTGCATGTATTTTACACTCATATAGTGTCTTTCATCCTAAATCATCCCAAAGCACTTTACACACTATGTATGCACCATATGGTGTAATGCAGCCATCTCTGAGGTGAAAGCCTGTAGCCAGTTTTGTACATAGCATGCTGCACAAAGGTGAAGGGAGGGGAAGTTTCAGCCAAGGACCATAGGGAAAATTCCTGCACTTACAAACAGAGATCTCTCTCATCTGTGTGGATCAGAACTCAGTTTTTAAGGTCTCAACTGAAAAGCCCTAACAGAAATTCAGTTTTCATATAGACGTTCTATAGATCATACAAACACAGTCTAGGGTGACCAGACAGCAGGTGTGAAAAATCGGAACAGGGGGTGGGGGTAATAGGGGCCCATATTATAAAAAGCCCCAAATATCAGGACTGTCCCTATAAAATCAGAACATCTGGTCACCCTAACACAGTCTCCAATGCATTAATAGATCTATGCTGTACACAGCTACTTGTATAAGGACATGTGAACAACACCACGTGGCATCATGTTTGTTTATACAAGATCTGTGGCAGGCCTGGGACGCATTGGAAGGATGAGCACCCCCAGCGCTGAAGCGCACTACGCAGAGGTCAGTGTCTTTCCCATATTATGTTATTTTGTCTTCTTTCTCCTCCCAAGTGAGGTAAATGGTGCTGGAAAGGTCCATGCTGTACAGTTATACAGGATACCCACATGTTTGGAAACCCTCCCTGGCTAGTGTAATTCCTCCTTTCCCCCAGCCCAAAAGAGCCAGCCCTAATACAGCTCCTTTCAGGATCTGAAGTTGCTCTACTCAGCACCTGTTATAAGGTCCTTTTAGTTTGGGTGCACCAGGGGTTTCACACTGACAGATTCTTGCCCCCCTCCTGGTCTCTGTTTTATCACAGAAAGCATTGGGTCAACCAAGAACTCTCAGGCCAGAATCCCTACCTTTCGGCATATGTTTCAAGATGCTGAACACTTCACTTTGATCAATGAAGCCTTTGGCCCTGAAGAAGTGCATGCTGGGTGGGAAATATCCAGTCTTCCAGGCCTTGGCCACTTCCTTCTCCTTGAGGCTTATTAGATACTCATTGACCTGCTCTTCCTGCATCCCCAGCAACAGGTTGCCGCCTATCCGGCGGACGTTCTCCTGCTCAATCAGGGAGTCCCGCAAAGGGATGGGAAGGCAAAGAGGAACCAGACTCAGAACAAGGAACACCAGCCAACCAGCCTGAGGCTTCATGTCATGGACACACCTGGGGAAAAAACAATCAGAGCTGTAAGTGCAGGTCAAAAGGTGATATCTCAAGGGTGGTGTATTGGATCTTTAACAAAGAAGTGGCAGGATGATGTATGCTAGGCCTTCCTGCTCAAGGGCCCTTGCGAGGAGGGTAGGAGAATCTGAGATGAATCCAGGGAAATATCTGACATTCCCAAGTATTCAAAGGAATCAGTCAGTTTTGAAATGCATTTGATTCATAACCATTCAAGTAGGCAGTAAGATCCTGTGAGGAGAGGATTTATCCCTGTTGGATCAGGCTGACAGTGCATCACACTGTCCAGCTTACTCAGTGCTATGGGAAGGGGGTCTGTGGCAAAGGACTGGCCCTAGAAGCAGAGATTTGTGAGGTCAAGACATTATGCTTCTGAGCTAGCCCTATGGTTAACAGACCGACTAAGGGACACCTAAAGACCCGGCACCATGCTCCTGGGCCAGCCTGTAGGTCAGAGTATGTATGTGCGGGAGGCTGGGTGGAGGGGGATAAGGAGACAGGTTTGTTGTCATACAGAGTATGCTGAACTTCAGAAGCATTCAGGTTCTGTTATTCGACAGTCCAGGAGAGACTGTGCTGATCCCACAGCAAAATGCATTCTCACAGTTAAAATGGGACTTCACATCAAACTCAGGGGGGAGAGATAGCTGAGTGGTTTGAGCATTGGCCTGCTAAACCCAGGGTTGTGAGCTCACTCCTTGAGGGGGATCTGGGCCCAAAAAAAGTCAGAGACAGTACTTGGTCCTGTTAGTGAAGCCAGGGGACTGGACTCAATGACCTTTCAAGGTCCCTTCCAGCTCTATGAGATAGGTCAATTCCACAGTGCACTAACACCCCACCTTCACACCAGGAGTCAGACATCTCTCTTGCCCAGATACCATCTGCCACAACTACTGGCACCATAAGAACTGGTAGAGGGGAGAGAATGTGGTGAGTCAGAGAAGACAGACACATGAGAAATTACTCTCCTTCCCCAAAGAGCATTGTTGGAATACAATCTTCCAGCAATGGGCACCAGTCTGGAGGGTTCCTAATCACATCAGACCAACCCAGTCTTGAGAAGGATTCAGGGCTGCAAGATAGTTCCCTACATATTACATCCCCATATACATTTCCTGCTTCAGTCCTCTACCCAACTTCCCCCTTTTTGCCTGCTGCCCCATCACACTCCTCTCCCACACTATAGCTGGCAGCAAGATGGAATCTCCTATACAATTTAGCTCTGGAATGAAGGGGTTAGATACAGCTCTAGAGCCAGCCAGTTCTGATCCCAGCATAGCAAAAGCATCTTAAAAAAACAACACAACAGCCACAGTGAGACAGACCCACTTACTGTCGATTTTCTCTTCCTTCCATCCAGAGATCATCCAGCTGCAACCGAGATAGCAGGTCCTAGTCACCGCTCCTTCAGACAAATAGGCACAAAGCAAAGCAGCTATTAAAACATGGAACAAATCAAACAAGCCAACACTGACAGTTCCAATTCCTTGTTTCAGTTTCACTTTTATGCTTATGGCTCGTCTAGAGACTGCAGGAATATATTTTAAAAGAGGAGGGGAGGGGGGCAGGAAAGGTTATGAGAAAAAGAAACTAAAGGAATGTAAGGAGCAGAAAGCCTTGGCAGGCCAGGTGAAGAGGGCTGAGGTAACAATAGGCTGAGCTAGCAGGAGGACACTCCAGAGCTGCATGGAGAATGGGAAATGGAGACCCAGAGCAGCAGAAACATTCGACATATCCTCCACACAGAATATGGTCAGAGGAAAGGAGTGTTCTCTGATGGTTCTCAGATAGCCAGCTGGTCACATAGCATTTCCTCATCCTTCTATCCTATCTGCTAAATTTTAACCTCTTCATTGCCCTCATGTGAGGAGTCATTGTCATCTCTGTGTAACTGCCACCCACTCATAATCTGACAGTTTTACATAGATGACAAATGTACTCCCAGGAGAGGCCTGGGCCCAGGCTATTTTATAAACTGCATTGCTTCCTACTCTGAGGCCCCACCCAAACTGCCACAGAAATACACATCTGCTGAGCTATTTTAACACAGTTCAGGGTAAGCCAGTTTAAACACAGTTTTGCCTGGCTATTGAAGACCAGGAACAGCTACATTGCAAACATCATTTAAAAGACCTTTTTAGACGAGATCCCCAGCTAGTCATATTTAAACACACTTTTAATGGTTTTTGTCCAATCAACATTGACTATAAGAAAACTGGGCCAAAGTCATCCCTGATATAATTCCATTTTTACAAGAGCTGAATTTGGCACACAGGGCCAATTCTGCTGTCACACTAGATGTAAATCAGGAGTAACTCTGAGGAATACTAGCATCAGAACTGGTCACACAAGAAATCATGACGATTATTATAATTTTGAGGGGTTTCCACTTTGCGTGGTTCAAAATGGACCCCTTTTGGGTTTTTTTAAACATTTTAAATCAAAAATGTTAGAAATTGTCTTTATTAAAGACTGTTTTCAGTACATAAAATGAACAACAATCTAGATCAGAGGCAGGCAAACTACGGCGGGCGGTTGGATGGGGCGCGAGGGGCAGTCAGGGATCGGGGATCCGGGGGTAGTCAGGGGACCGGAAGCAGGGGGGTGGATGGGGAAGGGGTCCCAGGAGGCCATCAGGGAACATGGGAAGTTGGATGGGACAGGAGTCCCGGGGATGGGCCATCGGGGGGCAGATGGGAGGGAGCGGGCGATGCCCCCATCCCCTAACCAGCCCTCCATACAATTTCTAAAACCTGATGCGGCCCTCAGGCCAAAAAGTTTGCCCGCCCCGATCTAGATAATGATTTTGTAACTTTAGCGCCCTCGTGGCCAAGATGGAGTCTGCTCTGCGGGCAGCTCTGGCCGAGAAGGCATGTGCAGGAATGCAGCAGGAGAAATGCCTTCCACCCCAGGGGCACCTGTTCCAAACCCCCCAGAGTGAACACATACCCACCCACAGGAACATACAATGGATATAACAAAGGGAGATATTTATTTACAGAGGGATGAGAGGAGAAATACAACAAGGGGAATATAAGGGGAGCAGTAAAACAGGGCTGCATCCAAACCAAGACCCCTTAGGCCCAGTGGTGGCACAGTCTGGAAGGGCAGACACTGAGCAATGTGTCTGCACACAGAGTTCAGGAGTCCTGAGCAAAGTTCCAGTCCAGTGCTGAGTCTTGGGTGCTCCTGGTCGTCTTCGGCGCCGGTGAACTCTCCCCAGCAAACCCCTCCAGCGTCCTCTTCTGCCGCTCTCTGCAAAGCCCCACAGAGCGACCACCTCCCCACTTAACTAGCTACAGCCTCCCTCCTTGTTCCCAATGCAGAGTCACAAGCCCCAGTACTCACAGCCCCACGCAGCTCTGGGCAGCAGTGATACTGGGTCCAGCTCCGGCCTGTCCTTCTCGGGCGATTCCTCCCTGGCACAGGGCTCCTCCTGGCTCCTGTCCTGGGCTGTCCCTGATTAGACCTGTCCGCCTCAGGCAGGTTCTCCTTCTTCCTTCTCCAGGGCCTGCCAGCTGCCTCTCTCCCTCCCTGGAGCTCCAGTCCCACCCCCTGGATTTTCCCTCCTTTTTTCTTACTCTCTCCCGCCCCCCGGGGAAAAGGATTTAAAGGGGTCATACTCTCTAAACCCCAAAGGGGTTACAATTTAAATTACAAATTTCACCAAAAAATGAAAAAAATCAGCAGTTCTTGAAAACAAAAACAAAAACCAATCTCCAAACAAGTAATTTTTAATAATGCTTTATATTGCAAGATTTCAACGGGCACTAATTGGTACTAACCATGATCAGAATCAGGTCCCTGAGGCTTAAACCCCTGTTAGTGTGGCTGCCCTCTGAAAATTCCAGCTGTATTCGACAACAGGTGCCAGACCTGTCTCTTCCCACTCTGACTCCACTCAGCCGAAAGTGACAATGGTTTCTCATGGATGCGCACAGGTGAATGGAGTTCAACACCTGTGGTATGAAGGGGTGGCCTATCTGTAGTTCTATCAGGGATCTACCACACTGTCTTGCAACAACTGTTAACTTTGACTGAGCCTTGTTTTCAACTCCAGCTGAGGGAGCATATATGGAGGGCATCAGGGATCCATGCTTGATGGCCAACTTAAACATGGCAGAATGTTTTTTAGTGTGGATACAGCCTCAGATGGTCTCTCCTCTGGGGCAGTTTCAAGGAACTGGAGAGTATAACCTCTCACTGAACACGAGAGACGCACAGTAATAATAGCAACTATTAGTTCCCTAAAAACAATACAAGGATCAGAGAATAAAGTGTTTGAGGAGAGGTGAGGAAAGAGAAATGCATGTAGACTAGAAAAGAAAGTTCAGCAGGAACAAGAGCTCTGTCTATAAATACCTTCAAGGGAACAATATAGATGAAGGAAGGGAATTACTCCAATTATCTGAAAGTAGTAAAGCAGAGAGCAACAGCCTAGAGCTAGAACCATAAAACCAAATTCAGGTTACGCATTAAGAAAAATGTCTTTACAGAGAAATAGGGCATTAGAGACAGACTCCAAGAGAAGAGTGTTGAGACATCATCAGTGTAGAGAGCTAAGAGATTAGACAAGACACATGTACGGAGAAACCGTAGTCCACAAAGCACTGACTGGTGGTTCTCAGATAGCCAGCTAGTCACAAAGTATTCGCTCAGCCTTACATCCCATCTGCTAAATTTCATTTAAGCTAAAAATGCACAAAATACTTCCCTAGCAAGACTTTTCTATGTAAGCAATTGCAGTAGTTGCCATGAGGATTGTCTGTAAATGCAAGGGGAGGTAATCTGTGAGATCATAAATAGGGGGACAGGTGTCCTGTGAAAAAGTTTGAGAACTCTGCACTAGCGGGAATAACCACAATGAGATTGCATTTATATCATTATGTAAAAGGATCCTAAAACACTTTATTAACCAAGCTGTACCAACTATCCATATAGAAGTCACTCCACCTGCTACTAAAACATAGCCCTCTCTAGGGTGAAACATGACAGCCATTTTAAGCCCACAGCAGTGAACAAGATGGAAAGCAGAGGGGAATTTAGCGAGATAAAATGTAATTACTCAAGCTGGAATTTAGCCAGACACCAGAGTTAACAGGCCTATCCTTGTGAATATCATGGTTTTTTTAATGTCAGGGCCTTAATTTTAGGCCTCCTTGGAAAGCCAGGTATGACATAGGGAAACTTGAACAATACAGAGGATCAGTACAGATTAACTAGGAGGTCTTTTCCATAAACAACCACCTCTAACCCCAATTCTGCCAATCCCTCACTTCTCTCATTCAACCAAGACCCACTGGAGAAAACTAAAGCCTTGTCCACATTACCACTGGATAACATGGTGTGTGGCTCCATAACACAACTTTAAAGGCACATTTGTGCCCTGTTGCACTGTGGGAAAGAGGACTTTTACAAAGCTTTCAATTGTCTTTTAGCAGCAGGCAAGTATTCTCAGTGAAGTACCATTGATGCAATTTCATTCCCATACTCCAACCCAAGAGAGCCAGTTTTCATTTTATTCATTCATTCTGCAAAGTTCATCTTTCTTCTCCAGCTTCCGCTTTCAGGACCATTGCATCGCAGCTCAGCATGATAATGTTGCAACACAACATCATTGCATTAGCCCAAAAGAAATGTTAGGACACTTTTATGGTTTGCAGGGCAATGTGAAAATCAAGGAAAAGCATACACAAATCGTGTCTGGGCAATGTGTTCCTACTAACCCATTTTTTAAAAGCAGCTTTGCTAATCCACAATGAAAGTGGAAAGATGTGCCCTGAATAGTGGTTTGAGAGTTGGAAGATTGGTGTTCTAGTCCTGGCTCTGCCACTGGCAAGCTGTGTGACCTTGGGCAAGTTACTTAACCTCTCTACTCCAGTATCCTTATCTGTAAAATGGGGATGATACTTCACAGTGGCACTGTGAAAATTATGATTATTTATTTGTATAACCATAATACCTATCAACCACAGTTGTGCACCAAGACCCCATTGTGCTAGGCACTGTACAGACACAGAACAAAAAGACAGTCCATGCCCCAAAGAACTTACAATCTAAGATTAGTTAGTGTGTGTAAAGCACACCGAACATGCAAAGGGTATAAGTAAGTATTATCAGTTATTAAGGATTGACTGTCTCACAACATTTAGGATAACTAAAACATCCCCACCAGCCTGATAAATAACTTATACTTTTGTCTGGCTGGACAAATGAGGTGGTCAGTAGGAGATCTGCGGGGAGGAAGAGGCATGTCTGCTGTGGCCTGTGCTTGCAGCTTAGCATCCCAGCCTGTGACCCATCAAGTTCACCTACAATTTGCTCCATCTATGCACATAAACTCACCCTCAGGCTGCCTTTTCATCCATCCTGAGCTGCATCTACACCCACCTGATGACATTTAAAAAGAGAATCACAGTTACAAGAACTGGAATCTGGTAATGCAGAGCCAGAGAAAAAGCTACACTCCCAGGTTAACAATTAATCACACAGGGAATGAAGCCACTGATTTGTAATCATTGCCTGGCTGCCAAATATAATAGCCATGAATTCCTGTGACCACCGTCTGAGACGAGGTGCTTTGGGCTATTCCCAGTGCACTTGCTAAAATTCAAATCAGTTGCAGAGCAAGTCTCTTAGCTGTGAGCTCAGCCGCTTATCAGCAAGAGGAGTCAGTGGTGCTAGCCAGCAGCAGTCTGAATAACCTCCCCCCCATAACTGTGCTGCTACTGAGCTGAGGTTTCATTTTCAAGTAACCCTAAGTAAGAACTGCATCATCTCTCCCCTGCCTCCCGCCAGGAATGTTCTTTGCTTCCATAACCCCAGGCTTCTAGCTACAATAACTGAAAGGACAAAGCAAAGAAAACCTTTGTATGGTAACACCAAGTCACTAAGGGCTAGTGCTGCAAGGTCCGGAGCGCCCTCAATTGTCAGGAATTGATGTCACCCTTCAGAGTAGGGGCTCCGTACCCCACAGGACCAGGACCCAGGCTGTTTCCAAGGTTTCTGTGCAAGGCACATAGAGAACATTAGCAGGGCCCCAAGTCAATTATTTGTTTTTTCCCCGACCTCTCGTCTCTCTCCAATCTTGGGCAGTAAAAAAAGAAAGCAAACTGGGTAACAGACTGCATGTTGTATCTCCTGCTCTCAGGCTTACCGAGAATCCCTGTCCTGCTCACTCTCTCGCTTTAAAGGAAGGAGAAAACCCAATGAGCTCCTGTCTATGTGGGAATTTTTTCCATTAGTAATTTCACATCACTGCCTGCCCCCACTGTCTAACCTTCATCCCCCACCACACATTAAAAACTACTTATCCTCTCTAGAACTTATGCTGCACATACTGTTGCTCCCCAAATATCTGCACAGGTAGAGGAGTTCTCTTCCTTAATTCTACCTACTACAAGCTGCAACCTGCTCCTGTGCATGAGGCAGGGAACAGAGGAAGAGACTAAGGGCTTGTCTACACTGGTGATTTACAGCACTGCAACTTTCTTGCTCAGGAGGATGCAATTCCTCCTCAGAACTTATACCTGTTTTTGCCTGAAGTTTATATGCTAGTTCCTCTGTACTGTTTACTCTCTGGGAGAGAGAAAGGCTGGATGCTTGACACAGATAGTGATGCAGCTACATCTGGCTTTGCTTGAAGGTGCAGGGAGCTGGAGGAGAGAGATTTTTTTGGTGTTAAAGAAAGACAGACGTTTGTTGCTGCTTTCCCTCCTTTCTTTTGTGAAGATTCACTGCTGGAAAGAAGCAATGAAAGGTGATGTGGAAAGTTAGTGTAGCCAGGGCAAGTTCTTAAAGCAATTGCCTGTGCTACAGAAATAAACAGATTTAAGCATAATTTTGAAACACAGGTAGGGCTAGGGGCAGGGGTGGCAGGAAGCACAGTGTAGGAAACTGTGTTTTAAGCATTGTATAATTACATCGAGGGTAAAATAGCTTTACTTTTCATTCATGATACCACACTGGAGAAAGAAAAGTTTTAGAGCCCAGCTGAGCCACTTTATACCAGTATAACTCACTCCACTGACTTCAATCATTTTTTTCCTGATTAACACCAATGTAAATTGGACCAGAAATAAGCTCTTAGGAGCATCTTGTAAAGTGCATTCAGACTAGGATGACCAGACAGCAAGTGTGAAAAATCGGGATGGGGGTGGGGGGTAATAGGTATCAATATAAGAAATCAGGACTGTCCTTATAAAATCGGGACATCTCATCACCCTAATTCAGACCTCACTCTTAGATGCTGAAGGGTAACAAGACAAGGAGTATCAAAGTTACCAATGATTGCTGGAGTCTTTGGGATTCCTTGCTCAGGAAAGATGACTAACATCCACAAATAGCCTTGCTAGACTGTCCTTTTCTCCTTCAAGGCATCAAGGTGAACATTTTTCAAGGTATACTGATAAGGGGCAGCAGGCAAGCTGGCTGGCCGACATAACAGGTGCAAAGACTTCAGTCTAGGAACGTTCAGACTCTGCCCAAATGAAGGCCACATTGGAAACTTGCTAGTAACATGGGAGGAAGTGACTAATTCGCATAAAATAAATCAAGAGCAGCCCCAAGGCTACTTGGGTGAAGTTGGATCATAGCATGCTGGAACCTGCAGGCTCCTTGACCACACCAATGCCTAAAGGAAGAGCACAGCTTTGGACAACACAGTAGAATTCCAATGAGAGCAATCTGGCCTGAAGGCATGTTTTACCCACTCTAGCATTAGTTACCATTTATTTCACTGATGTTAACCTGTGATGGCTACTCACAGTGATCGCAGGGAACAGGGATACATCCCTGTGTCCACTGAGCGAATTAGGCTCTCTGGCAATGTATCAATTGCTATGCCTGTTAATCACTGAAGCTCAAGGAAATACACTTAAAAGAAAACAACAAACCGCTAGATACACTGAGCAGCCAGAACAAGCCTAGCCTGTTGAAATTACATTGTAATTAAAACATAATAAAAACTGGCATTTATTGATGAGTTATATTAACCCTGTCTGAAACCATTTGAACAAATTAAGCCTCATAATGGTATTTTTCTTCACTGTTAAAAGCATTAAGACTTGACATAGATCAATAATAATACCCACGTTGGCTCTTTGTTACTGGAAGAAGAAAGCTTTGCTGCTGGAAAGCTTCAATTGGCATGGCTTCAGCCAATAAGAAGGCACCTACAAGGGACCCTGCTGGCAAGCCCCAAAAGATAATGCCAGGGTACTTACATTGGCATATAAAGCATGCTCTCAAAAACACTGCCAGGAGCCCAGCTGTCCCACTCCAGGGGACATTTCCAGGGTATTTGCATGAGCAGATACCAATGTATGCCCCAGAAACCATTGCCAGGGCCCTTGCTGGCACATAGCAGTGGATGCTTCCAGGGGACTTGCACAATCATATACCAGTGCCTGCCTCAATTGCCAGTGCTCCCCTGTACATATACCACAGATCCTACATGGGCACAGACATGGAGCGGGGGGGAGGTTTCTGCCAGGGCCCCTACAGGAAAATATACTAGTGAATGCTGTGGCCTGTGTCCCAGGTGAATTGTTCTCTAGTTGTTTTGCAACGGTTATAAACCTGTAAGGCAGAAAAACTGATAGACCCTGAGCTCCTTCCTTCCTTCTCCCAGCTGCTTCTGTCTCTCTCAAGCCACACAACAGCTGAGCAGATAAACAACTCGCCACCTGCTCCCACCTCCAACCCCACCCCCTAAATCTGATATTGTCTCCACCTCCTCATCCACGGCTCTGTTCTTGTGTTTGTATTCTTCTCCCTTAAGGCACAGTCCCCTGCAGCAACACAGCAGCCACTGCTGCCTGCCCTCCTCTTTACCTAAAGGAGGGGCACATTGTGAAGAAAGCAATAGAGCTGTCTGTTCTCATTGCAAACAAGCTGACACCTTGAAATAACAACTTAGCCTCCATCCAAACTAAGACAGGCAGGAAATCCTACCCTCCGTCTTTACAATGCCACAGCATATTCAGATTCTGAACAGCCTGACCCTCCTCCCCTTCTGCCTGTGCAACTGGGCAGAGAAGGCAGGAGACGATAAATAGTGAGCATGGAAGGAAGTGCAAGGGAAAAGGAGGCAAAGCCTATGAAGCACAATAGTAAACTGGGTGGTACCTCAGTTTCCCTGTCTGTAAAATGGGGATAATAATGCTTCATCAACATTGTAAAGTACTTTGAGACCTTCAGATGAAAAGTCATGAAAAGTGGCAAGTATTAATTATTATTACTACCATAAAGGGCTCCTAAACATGAATTAAAATAATGGAATGAACCATCCTCCATGCCCAGCAGCCTCTTTCAGCTTCCTCCTTATTTCTGGGGCAGATAAATCATTCTGTTGTGTTGAGTGAAGTATATAAAATAATGAATGGTCTAGAGAAGGTAGACAAGGAACTTCTGTTCTCTTTGTCTCACACCACCAGAACAAGGGGACAGTCAATTAAATTAAAAGGTAGGAAACTGAAAAAAGGAAATACTTTTTCACACAATGTGTGATTACACTGTGGAACTCACTGCCACAGGAAGTCACTGAGGCCAAGAACTTTACAAACTGATTGAACAGATTGAACAGATCCAGAGTGATCATGATGAATGACAACAAAAATGTTAAACCTCCTACTTCAGGATTTGGGCCCATCGCTGACTTCTAGAGATCAGGATGAGCCCAATGTGCAGGGCAGATGATCCCACATCTGCCTGCTGCAGGGTTCTTACACCTTCTTCTGAAGCACCTGGTGCTGGACACTGCTGGAGACAAGATACTGAACTAGATGGACCTCAGGTCTGATCCAGCCTGGCAATTTGTGTGTGTGAAGCACCCACAGGAGTGCAATGGGGGATAGGTTTGGGCATATACAGTATGACTTGACATTTTGCCTAGGAACATAGGATCAGACCAATGATCCAATACCCTGTCACTGACAGTAACCAGCATTAGATTCTTCAGGCAAGATGTAAGATCTCACAATAGACAGGAATAGGATTAACCTGGTCCCTGGGAAAATTATTCCATAACCCTAATAACAGAGGTTAGATTTAGCCCTGAAGTATGGGGCCTTACATTGTTCCCACAATTCTTGTGTATTTTATAACATTTTCTATTTTAATCCTTTTTTAATTCAGCTAAACTCTTAGTCTCAATTAAATCTTGTGGCAGCAAGTTCCACTGGCTAAGTGTGAAAGAAAGTATTTCCTTTTATCGGTTCTGAACTTGCCACCTTTCAATGTCATTGAATGTCCCTCTGTTCTCATGCTCTGAGACAGGGTGAATAGAACTTCTTGATCCATCTATTTTATACCACTAATATTTCTGTATGCTTTTATCAAACTAATTGGGGGGGAGGGAATTGCTTAGGTCCAATTTGACGCAAATGTGACTGTGGGGAAAATGACCCTGTTTTATTGAACAATTCTGTTCCCTGTGTGTATTCAAAATGAGAATTATTTAATCTAGTGGTAAGAATAAGTTTTCATTGTTTTCTACCCCTGCACAGCAAGTACAGATATAGGAACAGAAGCGGTCTTCTAGTGTAGTTCCTGCATCTTCCACAGAATTGTTGGCCAAGCTTTAACTGAAGAGCCAAATTCCATCCTTAGTTGTGCCCATACAACCCTGCTGAAGACAATAAGGTTGCACACATGAAAGCAAGTGAAGAAATTAACTTGCAGGATCTTATATGCTAATGATGATGCATGCGGAGGAAAGAAGGCAATGAACCCTCAGATCTCATGCTGAGTTTGCAGGGCTGCAAAGTACAAAAATATTCTCTTTATAGTAAACTGAGGAAATTTGCCCTGGAACAACTGAGAGACATACACAGAATCCTAAGATGTCATTTTTACAAACACACTTTTCAAACTGAACAATACTTTAAAATGACAAATTAATCACTCAGAAGTGTGGAAAGCAAAAAGAGCTTAGCTTTTATAACCCTGACATTTTCCAGACTGCCAGCCATATCCATGTGTAGGATGCCATGTGCGTGTACACCCACCGTCTCCAAAGGGATAACTAACACAACACACAAGTGGTTTTCAGATGTGACTGATGTTATTCTAGTGGGTTTTGGCAAATGAAGTTGCAGGATAGAGTCCAGTGCATCTATACATCTAATTAACATTACAGTAGCATCCAAAATGTGGTAGGTACTTTACTACTTATAGAAAGAAACAACACTTGCCCAGTCTACAAAGACAAAAAACAGGGGAAAGTGATATTATACATGCAGAGGTACTATTCCCAGTTGCCCCTCCACATAACCATCATTAGTTATTTTTCCAACTCTTCCCTGTTTACTAACGTGAATTTAGTTTACCTATGCCTATGTACTGTTTATTTAGTCATGTCTCCTCCCCCACCCCATATGTAATGCAATAATTTCTGCCAAAAATGTACTGCATTAGCCACTTCTAAAATTATCACCTCCCCACTGGGTTGTCTCCCCTCAGTATGGGAGGATGGAAATGGCTAACCTATCAGCTCCAAAGAGATTTTCCCTTCCCCAGTTAGTGGTATTCCCTGAGCCCAGCTGATGAAAGACACAGATGTGTCTGCTGAGGAGCAGCTCTCGGTGCCTGCCTTGTTCCCCAGAGCCCTCTTCAGCCAGTTTGATGTCTAAGTGGAAGGGAAGAAAATAGGCTGACAGTAGGGTTACCACCCAGACAATTTTCTGAATTGATGAGCTGCTTTTTCATAGATCTTACAGCTAGACAAATAGTGATCTTCTTGGATCTCACAAGCTAAGTAATGACCTAGGACAAGAGTGCTCTAGGGAAAGCATTAGGACTGAGACAAAGAAAAAGCAAAGGAAAAACATCATCAGAGGAACTAAATACCAGCAACAAGAAGCAAGGGAAGTGCAGCCTGCAACAGTCAGAAGCAAAATGACTGCTGGTTTTGTCTCTAGTTTTGTATTTAAAGGGCCAGCAAGGCAGGCATGCCAGGAAAGGCTACAAACTACAGACTTAAGAGATGGCTAGGCAGGCAAAGAAAAGGGAGCTTAGGGTGACCAGACAGCAAATATGAAAAATTGGGACAGCGGGTGAGGGTAATAGGAGCCTATATAAGAAAAAGACCCAAAAATCGGGACTGTCCCTATAAAATCGGGACATTTGGTCACTCTAAGGGAACTTGAATTCTCAACTTTTTGGGGATCAAGCCTCTGAGTGGAAAAACATACTAAGCAGGAGGTTGGTATTAAAAATAGTTATAGTGTTCTTTGGTTTTGTTCCAATAAATATGATATTCTAATAAAATCCAGATCCCTTTTGGACATCTCTTACTTCCCACGCTTAAATTTCGCTATCGTAGCATTATACCAAGGGCTGTCAGAAGTGGAGTTGGTGACTCAGGATATGTCTTCATTGCAAAGTTAACTCAAGTTACAATCTGAGTGCTGCCCCTCATTCAAGTCTTGTCCACATATAACTCTTACCTCAAGTGTGGCAGCACTGTTGGCTCAGGGCCTGTCAGGGGCTAAAGGCAAATGTGTGAGTTAGCACAACTCATCAGCTGCTGTGGGTTCTGCAGAATACCCATATTGTGCTATGCAGAGGTACTCGAAACTGTATCACTGAATGAAGAGGATCTTTTTCAAGCATCTTGGCCCTAGAATGATCACTGAACACAGAGGGCTCGCTTCACTCAAGTGCTTATAGTCCTCCAGTGCCTTCCCACAATTTCCCTGCCCTATGTGCCCAAGACAGGACAGACAAGTTCTCCCACAGTTCTCTGGGGAAGAATTCACAGAGCAGCTCATCTTACTGCAGTGAAAAGAACCATGAGATACATCCCTAGAGGTTTTAAAGCTACACAAAAGCAAGTGCAGTGCTAGTGTGGACACAGCAACTTAAATGTTATTTGGCAATGGGGCTGTTCTCACTTGAGCTAGGTTAACTCAAGAAGTATCACACTCAAGTTACTCCTCAAGTCAACTGCAGTGAAGACATATTCAGTAGGTGGCACTCTTTCCTCTGAGTAAGTGTGAACCCATGTCCCTGCATGATGCTAGGCTCCTTGCTGCGGAAGATGTGGTCTTTCAGAGGAAATTGTTTATGATACAATAGCACTTTTTTCCTAAAGTGGGGAGTATTGATTTCAGTGTCCCGAGTACATTCCAATTCTGGAAGAACTAGTAGAGATGCAGCATGGTCTAGGGGAGAAGGCTCTAAGTTAGGACTCGGGAGAACTGTGGTCTGTTCCTGGCTCTGCTACTGACCTATTGTGTGACCTTAGGCCAGTCACTTCACCCTCTTGTGTATCTGTTTTCCCACTTATTTTGTGTCTTGACTGCTTAGGCTGTGAACTCTCTGGGGGTAAGGGCTGTCTTTTGGGTCTACAGCACCCCGTACAATGAGCCCCCAATCTCAGATAGAGCTCTTAGGTGCTACTGGAATACTACATCTAGCACTAACGGCTGTTATAGAAAATACGTGCATTTGTGGGGATGAGTTCCAGAAGGTGCCATCTTCAGCCATACAGAGTGCTGCTTTAATGCAGACCTTCCATAGTGGTGCTCTACCATGATACAACAGGGAAAGGTGCATTTTGCTGTACAATGGATAAGCTGAGGGAAAATGTTGTGGAGAAATTATGTTGGATCCCATAAGCCTTGTTTTTCTACACACCAATTGTCCTTAAACACTACACATCCAGATATGGAGGGGAGGACGTGGCCCAGACTTCCTGCATCCCCCTGGACTTCACGTTGAAGCCCTAAACTAAGGCAGATCTGGTAACTGAGAAGCCTCATCTCATTGTCCTTCCCCAGCTGAACTGTGCTGCTCCTGCCAGAAGTTTTATTTGATGAAAAATCCTGGAAATAAAACCCCACTCTCTCTATCCCCTCTGCAAAAATCTCCCCACCTCCAGAACTGCAGGCTGCTGCTTTGAGTTCTTCTAATTAGCTAGGCAAGGCAGTGCTCATTAGCCCCACCTGAGTCACTCATATGGCTACACTTGAAATTTCAAAGCGCTGCTGCAGCAGCGCTTTGAAGTGTGAGTGCGGTCGGAGTGCCAGCGCTGGGAGAGAGCTCTCCCAGCGCTGCACGCAAACCACATCCTCTACGGGTGTAGCTTGCAGCGCTGGGAGCACTGAGGCTTTACAGAGCTGTATCTTGCAGCGCTCGGGGTGTGGGGGGGTTCACACTCCTGAGCGCGAAAGTTGCAGCGCTGTAAAGTGCCAGTGTAGCCATACCCTTAGCTACTTGGAAAGAAGAGCATTAACCCCCAAATGGCCATGTGGCTCCCGAAAAATAAGTGGCTAAGGCCTGGTCTACACTACGCGTTTAAATAGATTTAAAGAGCGTTAAATCGATTTAACGCTGTACCCGTCCACACTACAACGCCCTTTATATCGATATAAAGGGCTCTTTAAATCGATTTCTGTACTCCACCCCGACGAGAGGAGTAGCGCTAAATTCGATATTAACATATCGGATTACGGTTAGTGTGGACGGAAATCGACGTTATTGGCCTCCGGGCGGTATCCCACAGTGCACCACTGACCGCTCTGGACAGCAATCTGAACTCGGATGCAGCGGGCAGGTAAACAGGAAAAGCCCCGCGAACTTTTGAATTACATTTCCTGTTTGCCCAGCGTGGAGCTCTGATCAGCACGGGTGGCGATGCAGTCTCAAATCCAAAAAGAGCTCCAGCATGGACCGTACGGGAGATACTAGATCTGATCGCTGTATGGGGAGACAAATCTGTTGTATCAGAGCTCCGTTACAGAACACGAAATGCCAAAGCGTTTGAAAAAAAATCTCCAGGATACACAGCGCTGCGTGACAAGCGTAACGGGAAGCCAGAGACTCAAATGGACGCTCATGGATGGAGGGGGTACTGAGGACTCCAGCTATCCCACAGTCCACAGCAGTCTCTGAAAAGTATTTGCATTCTTGGCTGAGCTCCCAATGTCTGTAGGTTCAAACACAGTGTCTGGCGTGGTTCAGGGAACAGCTCCTCAGTTTCTTCCCCCCCCCCACCACGTGAAAGAAAAGGGAAAGAAATCATTCCTTGACTACTTTCAGTGTCACCCTATGTGTACTGAATGCTGCTGGTAGACGCGATGCTGCAGCAGTGAAGAGCAGTATCTGCTCCTCTCCCCCTCCCCGGTGGTAGATGGTACAATATGACTGATATCCGTCGTCGCCATCAGCCCGTGAGTGCTCCTGGCTGGCCTCAGGTGAGGCTGGCCGGGGGCGCCTGGGTAAAAATGGGAATGACTCCCAGTTACTCCCAGTAGATGGTACAGAACGGCTGGTAACCGTCTTCATCATAGCAACTGGGGGCTGAGCTTCATCAGCCCCCTCCCTTTCCTGTGTAAAGAAAAGATTCTGTACTGCCTGGACTGTCATAGCAGCAGCATGCTGGGCTCCTCTCCCCCACACCGCTTAATGTCCTGCCTGGACTATCATCGCGCCGGGAGGCTGCCTCCCCCTCATTTTATGTCACTAAACACTCAGTGTTTCTTATTCCTGCATTCTTTATTACTTCATAACACAAATGGGCAGGACACTGCCAGAGTATCCCAGGAAGGTTGGGGGAGGAGGGAAGCAACGGGTGGGGTTGTTGCAGGGGCACCCCCTGTGAATACTGACACGGAGCAGCTGTGCTCTGATACACTGGTCCTCTAATACACTTGCCCCTTATTCTAGGCAGGACTGACTCTATTTTTAGAAACCATAAGGGAGGGATTGACTCAGTCCCAAGTGAGTCAATCCCAATTTTGCTTTTGAGTTGCGCCCCCGGCCGATTTCAGCCAGGGGCACTCATGATAGCAGCGGACAGTACAGAGGGGGAGAGATAACCGTCATCTCATTGCCAGTTTTCTCCGGCAGTAGACGGTACAGAACGACCGGTAACCATCTCTGCTATCATTGCAAAAGCAAGTGAATGCTGCTGTGTAGCGCTGGAGTATCGCCTCTCTCTCCGCGGCATCCAGTACACATACGGTGCCGGAAAAAAAAAAAGCTGAACGGGCTCCATGGTTGCCGTGCTATGGCATCTGCCAGGGCAATCCAGGGAAAAACGGCGCGAAAGGATTGTCAGCTGATGTTTTCCCGGAGGAAGGAATGACTGACGACATTTACCCAGAACCACCCGCGACAATAATGATTCAACCCAGAATTCCAAGGGGCGGGGGAGACTGCGGGAACTATGGGATAGCTACGGAAGAGCTACCCACAATGCAACGCTTCAGAAATCGACGTTAGCCTCGGACCATGGACGCACAACGCCGAATTACTGTGCCTAGTGTGGCCGCATGAAATCGAATTTATAATATCAGTTTTATAAAACTGATTTTAGCTAATTCGATATTATCCCGTAGTGTAGACGTGGCCTAAGAGAACTACCTTCAGTTCCCTGTACTGTCAGGCACGCAGGCCCAGGCCCTCAAAGGTTTTTGGCACCTCCCTCCCTTTGTGGATCTGGACCCAAGTGGCAACAGTACGACTAAAAGAGGTCCTTATTCTTACTGCAGTCTCAGACACTAAACAAAACCATGCCATCAGTTCTCTGAGGGACCCCACCATTCCCCCCTAGTACTCCTTTATAAAATCTTGGGTACATTTTCTCCAATGCTGATGCTTGCCAAGTAGGGAGAGGTTGGCACCCACAGAGTTAATGGGAACCAAAGCTCTTCTCGATACCCTAACACCAGAACTTCTCTCCCAATACACCCCAGCCTCTCTCAAGGGATTAGTTGGATTGTAGTAGCCTCTCAGGGTCTCAGTCTAGATCAGGGCACCACTGTACTGGGTGTTGTACAAACAGATAAGAAGACACAATCTCTCCTCTAAGGAGCTTACAATTTATAAGTAAAGACAAAGACACACCAGCGTAGTATCAGAAAACAAGATAGAGTGGATATGATACAGGTAAACAAGATCATGTGGCTCCTTGCATAGTTGAGCATATCATTAAAATCATATATTTTAAAAATATTAATCTATAATGAAATTGGGGCTGAAGCATTTAAGGAGAATGGCTGGGAAGGAGGAGACTATCGAACAGGAGAGGTATGCAGGAGATGGAGAAAACTGGTGGGAGCAGGAGCTGGAAGGGTGTTAGGAATATGGCTATTCAATCTTCCTCTGTGCCCGGCTACCAAGAAGTAGCACTGGCAGGAGAGAAACAACAGCCAATGGCAGAGCAGAAAAGCAAAGTCAGAGTTTCAAAAATTCAGTGAACCTGATAGTATCTGCAGGCTGGATGGACGTTGGAAGCGCAGGCATGTCCTGGACTCCTGACATACCACACCCATCCCCTGAACACAGCTAGTGAGTTGGGGGAGATACCTTTCATCCAAGTATCTGAGACCTTTTTATAGACCTCATTTAGGGCAGAGGGGACTTGGTTGGGACCTGGCCATTTGCACCAACAGGCAAGCGTTATAGGACCAGGAATTATACTAAATACACCAAAAGCACCCCATTCACATCCTGCTCTTCCCTCCATTCATCCCTAAAAGCCAGGGCCAGAGCACAGTCAGGGAGAGCAATCCAGTTCACTAGGGCAAGATAAGTGAAAGATTGGTAATAATACTGCAGCAGAGTCCTTCCAGCCAGCAAACGACCAGAGATTCCAAAGAAGCCCCTCAAAGCAGCACTCCGCCATTCCCATTAGCCATCCCCTCCATTCTGGCCCTGATCCTAAAGGCTGTGATGAAAAGAGGGGAGGGTTGGCAAATTGAAAGCAACAGTCCTAACCTTACTTGGGAGCTAGCAGCAGCTTAAATGGTCCTCTCACAAATCTTGGCCTTTCCCACAGCACTTAAGATGAAGAGTCACACACACCTTTGGGCATGTGGAGACATCTCTGTTCACGTGTTTGGCATTTTCAATGCAACTTGCTAACCTGAAAGGTTAAACGGACACTGTCTAGTTAAGCATATTTGACCAACTTCAAATAAATCATACAAAAAAATAATCCAGGGTCACCAATGACTTTGCAGTTGCCACTTTATTACACACCATAATCACACAGAACGTTAAGGTGAGAGGAAAGATAGAATTCGGATCTTCTGTTTTATGGCACAGGCATCTGATACTTAAACTAAAGGGAAATCTCTATGGGGCTGTTAGCAGTATAAAGATTATGACACATAGTTAAGCAGCTCTGATTCCATCCAGGAAGGAGCAATGGCACATCAGGCAGTTAATTACAATGATTTGCATTTCTGTAGCACCTTTCATTCAAGTATCTCAGAGCATTTAACAAATATCAATTAATTAAACCACACAACTCCCTAACAATAGCTATGCATTATCTCCATTTTACAGGTAAGGAAACTGAGATACAAAGAACGAGGAGTACTTGTGGCACCTTATAGACTAACACATTTATTTGGGCATAAGCTTTTGTGGGCTAAAACCCACTTCATCGGATGCATGCAGTGGAAAATACAGTAGGAAGATATATATACACACAGATCATGAAAAAATGTGTGTTGCCATACCAACTCTAATGAGATTAATCAATAGCCCACCTTAACTGAATCGTCTCGTTAGAGTTGGTATAGCAACACCCATTTTTTCATGTTCTCTGGGTATATATATCTTTCTACTGTATTTTCCACTGCATGCATCTGATGAAGTGGGTTTTAGCCCACGAAAGTTTATGCCCAAATAAATTTGTTAGTCTTTAAGGTGCCACAAGTACCCCTCGTTCTTTTTGCTGATACAGACTAACATGGCTACCACTCTGAAACCTGAGATACAAAGATCATTGTTACTAATAATACTGTCGACCACCAGAACTGAGAGCATTTAAAAAACCTCACTTACTTTTCACTGTTTATGCTGCTTTATTACTTCTTTGTATTTCTCTATGTTTGTACTATAAAAATACTGTGGCCAGTTTCCCTAGTATTTAAAGTCAATTTCACTTTTTGGCTCTTATTCTCTAGCATACTCCTGCAATGTTTGGGTTGTTAAGACAGCAGGGGAATATTTCAACCCAAACCAATGAACAACTGTCACTTCATTGTATTTTTAACTTCATTGAAGCATTTGTATCATTATGCTTTGGAGAACTAGTTTGTTTTATTTTATTTTGGGCCTAAACCACCTGCCCTTTAAAGAAAAGCAGCTAATCTGTCCCCCACAGTGCAGAAGATTAATTGAAAACAGGACTCACTCCAGAGGAAAAGGTTCCCTAGTGGAGTGCAATGATGATAGTGGTTTAGAAATGCTATTTACAGCTGAAAGAGAGGTTAGGTAAGCGACTTCAACCTAAAAACCTTTGAGGAAAAGATAAACTTAAACCAGAAAATGACAACTACGACCTATGAAATTATATACAGTCTTCCATACATCAACAAGATCTTTGACTACCTACGCAAAATTTTATTCCCCATTTGCTTGGGACAAGTGAGGGGTTTTGTTTTGTTTTGGACAGGTGAGTAAAATATCATTTGACTTTTTCACCATCCATGATACTTACTCCTTATGAATTTGGAGATAACTAAGAAGCAAACAGTGGACACCAGGTAGAATTTTGATCACAGACTGTCGGACATTTCAAACTATTAGGAAGCATGCCCTTAAATCCACACTAACACATCATGAACCTGAAGCCCAACAGCTTCTGTTCTGGCTGAACTGTGCTTGGTGCAGAAAGGGCGGGGGGAGGGAGAAGGGGCACCAAAGGGCACTACATTTGTGCCTCCCCATGATTAGGAGTCATCTAGCGGTCTATTTCACCCCCCGTAAGTTTGAGAGGCTTGGAGGCTTTTGTACTTGTTCACCATTGTGGCATCCAACTATAGTGAAGCACAGCAGCAATCCAGAGATGTCCTTACTCCAAGGATGGCTCTATACCATCCAGGGATATCCCTGTGCTAGAGGAATTCCTTGATGTGTAGATACACTCTCTTTATAGCCCCTCTACACAGCAGGAGGGGCGTAAATGGGATATAGAGCAATAGTAAATTAAGCTCTGCCCTCCAACCAGTGAGATACCTGAACAGGTGCTGGCCCTGGGATAGCTCTTCTCTAAGGCCATAGAGAGCAAAGCATCCAAAAGTACTAATCACTTAGGGTATGTCTACACCACAAAATTAGGTCAATTTTATAGAAGTCAATTTTTAAACATTGATTTTATACAGTTGATGGTGTATGTCCCCACTAAGCGCATTAAGTCAGCGAAGTGCGTCCTCACTATCGTGGCTAGCATCAACTCACGGAGTGGTGCACTGTGGGTAGCTATCTCACACAGTTCCCACGGTCTCCGCTGCCCATTGGAATTCTGGGCTAAGCTCCCAATGCCTGATGGGGCAAAAACATTGTCACTGGTGGTTTTGGGTACATGTCATCAGTCTCCCTCCGTGAAAGCAACTGCCATCATTTCGTGCCTTTTTTCCTGGGTTTCCTGTGCAGACGCCATAGCATGGGAAGCACAGAGCCCACTCAGCTCACCGCTGCTGTTGTGAGCATTGTAAACACCTCACACATTATACTCCAGTATATGCAGAACCTGGCTAGGAGATGGCAGCATAAGGACGACTGTGAGGAGGACATGGACACAGACGTTCCTGAAAGCATGGGATGTGGCAATTGGGGCATTATGGCGGCAGAGGGGCTGCTTGATACAGTGGAACGCCGATTCTGGGCCTAGCAAACAAGTACAGACTGGTGGGACCACACAGTGTTGCAGGTATGGGATGATTCCCAGTGGCTGCAAAACTTTCACATGCAAAAGGCCACTTTCCTGGAACTCTCTGAGTTGCTTTCTCCCACCCTGAAGCGCAGGAATACCAAAATGAGAGCTACCCTAACAGCTGAGAAGCAAGTGGCGATAGCCCTATGGAAGCTTGTAATGCCTGACTGCTACTGGTCAGTTGTGAATCAATTTGGAGTGGGCAAATCTACTGTGGGGATTGTTGTGATTTAAGTAGCCAGTGCAATCACTGACGTTCTGCTATCAAGGGCAGTGACTCTGGGAAATGTGCAGGTCATAGTGGATGGCTTTCCTGCAATGGGTTTCCCTAACTGTGGTGGGGCAAAAGATGGAATGCATATCCCTATCTTGGCACTGGACCACCTTGCCAACCAGTACAAAAACCGCAAGAGGTACTTCACAATACTGCTGCAAGCACTCGTGGATCACAAGGGACGTTTCACTGACATCAAAGTGGGATGGCCAGGAAAGGTGCATGATGCTCACATCTTTATGAACTCCTGGCTGTTTGAGCAACTGCAAGAAGAGACTTACTTCTCAGACCAGAAAATTACTGTTGCAGATGTTGAAATGTCAACAGTTATCCCTGAAGACCCAGCCTACTCCTTGCTACCAAGACTCATGAAGCCATACACAGGCAGCCTGGACAGTAGTAAGGAGCAGTTCAACTATAGGCTGAGCAAGTGCAGCAGAACGGTGGTAGAATGTGCCTTTGGATGTTTAAAAGCTTGCTGGTGCTGTTTCCTGACTACGTTAGACCTCAGCGCAACCAACATTCCCATTGTTATTACTGCTTGCTGTGTGCTCCATAATATCTGTGAGAGTAAGGGGGAGACATTTATGGCGGGGTGGGAGGTTGAGGCAAATCACCTGGCTGCCAATTTTGAACAGCCAGACACGAGGGTGATTAGAAGAGCACAGGTAGGTGCGCTGCGCATCAGAAAGGCTTTGAAAACCAGTTTCATGACTGGCCAGGCTATGGTGTGACAGTTGTGTGTGTTTCTCCTTGATACAAACCCGCCCCCTTTGTTGATTTTAATTCCCTGTAAACCAACCACCCTCTCACCTTCGAAATAAAGTAACTATTATTTTGAAACCATGCATTCTTTCTTTATTAATTAAAAAAAAAAAAAGGCGATAACTGCTAAGGTAGCCTGGGTGGGGTGGGGGAGGAGGGAAGGACATTGCTCATTGCAGCCATACTACAAATCAAAACTGTTTGAATGACAGCCTTCTGTTGCTTGGGCCATCCTCTGGAATGGAGTGGCTGGATGCCCAGAGCCTCCCCGCCCCCCACATTCTTGGACGTCTGGGTGAGGAGGATATGGAACTTGGGGAGGAGGGCAGGTGGTTGTACAATGGATGCAGCAATGGTCTGTGCTCTAGTTGGCTTTCCTGCAGCTCCACCAGATGCCTGAGCATGTCCGTTTGCTTCCCCATTAGCCTCAGCATTGCATCCTGCCTCTGCTCATCGTGCTCACTTAATGCTTTCCTGAACTCTGCCACTGAATGCTTCCATGCATTCAACTGTGCCCTATCAGTGCAGGAGGACTGCATGAGCTCGGAAAACATGTAATCACAAGTGCAATTTTTTTGCCTTCTAATCTGCGATAACTTCAGGAATGGAGATAATAGGGGGAGCATAGAAACATTTGCACTTGTGGGGGATAAAAAGGGAGAGTAAAATTTAAGATGATATATTTCTGAGAACAAAAGAGAGACTCTTTCACAGTGAATCAAGCAATTCACAGCAGACAGCACATGTGCTTTAGGTACAAGGTCACATTTTGCCTTTTATATTGAGCGCTCGCTGGTATGGTGACACATCACACACAGCTGGGCAACAGAATTCAGTTTCTAAGCAGCCATGGTAAGCCAAAGAATACACAGGTTTGGCTTCTTCCTCCTTCATAACATGTGGGAATGGTTTCAAACTGCAGCGCCCTCCTTTCCCATAGCAAGCAATGCTGGTTGGGTTTGCCATTTAAAAGGATGAGCTGCAGTTTTTGGGTGGATGTGCAGCACACACCTTCCCCCACCCCTCCACGTGGCTATTTGGGATGATCCCTTCACCTCTCGCCCTGCCACATGGCTATTCTCAGCGATGATCCCTTTTAGCCAAGAACAAACAGCCCAGCATGAACAGGGTCCTTTTACTGTTCCCTTACAAAAATTCCCCTATTTCAATCAGGTGACCATGAACGATATCACTCTCCTGAGGCTAACACAGAAAGATATAGACCAAATGTCACTTGTTTGCAACCAAAACCCAGGAGCATTCGCTGCCATGCTTTGTGCTGCAATGATTCCAGACTACTTGCTACTGGCTTGGCATGGTAAAGTGTCCCACCGGGTCAAAAGAAATAAGGCAGCCCTCCCCAGAAACCTTCTGCAAAGGCTTTCAGAGTACCTCCAGGAGAGCTTCATGGAGATATCCCTGGAGGATTCCCACTCCATCCCTAGACACGTTATCAGACTTTTCCAGTAGTTGTACTGGCCGTGACTGTATCCCAAGTCCTCAGGGCAAATCAAACATTAAACACTACTGCTTTTAAACCCTGTACTGTAGTTACAAATGTGCACTCACTAGAGGTGCCTTCTTCACCTTTAAGGGTCAGGGATCCCGCCATGGGAGGGTATTAGCTCCAGGGTGATGAAAAGGTCCTGACTGCCAGAGAGAACGTATTCACCACTTGCCTGCTCCGCATTCTCTTCCTCCTCCTCTTCCTCATCCACAAAATCCTCCTCTGTGTTGCGTGAGACTCCTTCAAGTGTCCACGGACAGTGGTGGGTAGTGGTTGGGTCCCCCCAGAATGCCATGCAGCTGATCATAGAAGCGGAATGTATGGGGCTCTGACCCAGAGCGACTGTTTGCCTCCTTTGTCTTTTGGTAGGCTTGCCTGAGCTCCTTGACTTTCATGCGGCACTGCTGTGTGTCCCGGTTGTAGCCTCTGTCCATCATGCCCTGTGCGATTTTGGCATTGTGACAAAAGTTCCTCCTCTACCTTGGTGGGTCCTGCGCTTATTGGCGGATTTGTTCACCTCAGTGATCTTCCCTTCTTGTGGAACCCACGGTCTGGGTCAGCTCCTCCTGTGTCTGATCAGGAGTTGGGAGGTTTGGGGGGAACCCGGGCCTGCCTTCTACTCCGGATTCCAGCCCAGGGCCCTGTGGATCGCAGCTGTCTATAGTGCCTCCTGTAACAGCTGCATGACAGCTACAACTCCCTGGGCTACTTCTCCATGGCCTCCTCCAAACACCTTCTTTTTCCTCACCACAGGACCTTCCTCCTGGTGTCTGATAACACTTGTCCTCCTCAATCCTCAGCAGTACACGCTCTCACTCTGAGCTCCTTGCTTTTTGGCTCCCAGCTCTCACACACACTCCTCTCCTCTGACTCTCTCTCTGCTGACTGGAGTGAGCTCTTTTTTAAACCCAGGTGCCCTGATTAGCTGCCTTGATTGGCTGCAGGTGTTCTAATTAAAGTAGCTATTTCTACTGCCTTCTAGAAAGATCTTAATTGGCTCCAGGTGCCTTGATTAACCTGGAGCAACTGCCATTTGGTTACCAGGGTACTAGGGATTTGTTTAGCCTGGGGCTAACATACCTGTTTCTCAGTACTTTACTGTAGCCATCTGGTCTTGCCCCATCACAGCATATATATTAACATTTCTTCTTTTTGATTGGAATTCTGCCTGCACAGATTCTTCTCCCCATACAGCAATCAGATCCAGTGTCTCCCATTCGGTCCAGGCTGGAGCTTGTTTGCAGTTCCGGGGGGACTGCATGGTCACCTGTGCTGCTGAGCTCGCCACAGTGACCAAACAGGAAATGAAATTCAAAAGTTCCGAGGGCTTTTCCTATGTACCTGGCTAGTGCATCAGAGTTGAAAGGGCTGTCCAGAGCGGTCACACTGGAGCACTCTGGGATAGCTCCCGGAGGCCAATAACGTCTATTTGCATCCGCACTACCCCAAATTTGACCCAGCAAGGTCGATTTTAGCACTACTCCCCTCGCCGGGGAGGAGTACAGAAGTCAATTTTAAGAGCCCTTTAGGTCGACGGAACAGAGCTGCTTGTGTAGGCGCATTCATTATAAAATCGACCTAACGTGGCTAAATTCAACCTAACCCTGTAGTGTAGACCAGGGCTTAGACTAGTAAGTGCTTGGCAGGAAGTAGTGGGAAATGGAGAAAAGAGGGACCAAAGTTAGAGGGCCTTGACAAGGAATCTTCAGCTCCTTCCAGCATCACCTCAGTTCCTGTTTCCTCAGCCTACCAGATCAAGGAGCAGTGGATATAAAAATAAATGTTTCTAGAACTGCATGGACATGTCTCAGAAGATTATAATTATTTTAAAGGTGATCAGGTTTGTTTCTCTTCCCTGGTCTCTTCACTTTCCATCTGCAGCTACTGCTAGGATTATGGTGTTAATTTTATATTCCAGAGGACCCATTACAGGGCCACTGCCAGATCTTCTATGAGCATTGTTCGATACTCTGGGGCTAATCCCATGGTTATGGTGAGCTGCACTTTGTCCCTAGAGGAGTTTCACTTTACTGCTATGTCCAGTTGCTGGAAAACTTCACATAATCACTTTCAAACACAAATCTTTCAGGCAATAGCAGAACAATTTGCTGCTACTGCTGTCACCAACTAGGCTGCAGCTCTCTACTTCATCATGTTCATGTTGGCGATTCTCTTCTCCCATCTAATTCCTTCAGGCATAGCCACATGGGCTGATAACAATACTTTTAATATATGCAATGCCTTTCATCCAAGAATCCGATAGCTCTCTCTGGGTATTGTAGTATTTCCCTTTTTCATATCAATTCAGCCAACTCTGGGATGGAGCATGTGCAGTAGCACACAGGAACATCACACCTTTTTAGTAGAGAAAGGGAGGGATAACTCCCCATACTGAAACTGTCTAGACGTGTTTTAGACTATCAGGATATAATTGTTCAGATTGCAATTTGGCCGGAAACCAGGGATCACACCCTTCCTCATGGGATTTTTAGTTACCACGAATGGTCAGGACCCAGATATTACATCTCACCTGAAAGACGGGACCTCCAGATGCACAGTACACCCTAGCATTGTGCTGTTAGATTGACTCAGCACTGACTCAGAGAGAAGACTGCTGTCTATTGAATCACTTCCTGTCCTGTGGTATCCTGGGAGAACTCCCATATTGACCCAGCCTATCTTATGAAAGCTAACAAGATAACAGCTAACCAAGCTTTTATACCATGCTCATCACTATGGTATCTGAGTGCCAGCTCAGGATGGCCTGATTAATGTGACAGAAAAGGACAAGCCCTAGCTTTGTTGTAGGGGGTGAGAGAGTGCGAGGTTAGGATTTTCTGTTTGTCTGACATTCGAGCTCTCTGATTTAAGTCTCTAAACCCCCTCAGGCTGAGCTGTGACTCACTGACAGTGTTTGATCATATTTTCAGAGCAGGATTAATTTTGTTTTATTGCTTGTCCACATAACGGACTAATATCATCTTCAAAGGGCCATTCCTCAGAGGAGAAGGAAGGAGACGTGCTCCATAATTTACTGACCATTGCTTCTAAATGAAAAGGTTAATAGCTTGACAAATTCACATTTTAACCCTCTAGCCTGTCTCCCTCTCTAATTGCAATGCACAACATTTTTATTTGAATATAATGAAAGGTTGCTAGAGAGATTTGTGTGTATGTCTATATCTATGTCTAGATCATTAAAGCTTTACTTCTTCCTTTTGGGGCACATTCTGATTTCTCCAACACCAGCATAGAGATGGAGCTACCCTGATAAATCAATGGAGTTTCTCTGGTTGTATGCTAGTGTAACTATGATCAGGATCTGCAGCCCCTGTGCTGGAATGAAAGAGTTGACAAAGGAACAAGAAAGGGAAAGAGGGTAACTGGGAAAATCAGCTGGAGCTGTGGCATGCTGAGCACTTTTGAAAATCAGGCTTCTTATTTAGGTGCCGAAATCTGGACTTAGGAACCTAGCTTCAGGCCCTTTCTTTTGAAAATCTTGGCCTAGCAGTCTGAAATAGTGGGGTGTAGGTCAGACTTGAACTGCAGGGTGACCAGACAGCAAGTGTGAAAAATCGGGACTGGGGGTAAAGGGTAACAGGCGCCTATATAAGAAAAAGCCCCAAATATCGGGACTGTCCCTATAAAATTGGGACATCTGGTCACCCTAGTGAATTGGGAAGGCTGTAGTGGAAGTTCATGGCTTGAAATCATACTAGAAACAGAAAAGACATTATGTCATGTAACTCATTACCCTACCAATGCAGTGTTCTTCCCTATTGCATATTCACTAATGTTTTGTCAAGTAATTTAAAAATATCTCAGGCAATGGGGCATCTACCATATCCTTAGGGTGACTGGACTATTCCACAATTTAATAAGTTTTACTATCAGGATGCTTTTCCTGATAGCTTGAATTTAGCATAGAGGACTGCAGGTTAGGCTTGAAGTGCACTGACAGAGCTGCTTGGAGACCAAGGACTAGAACAACAGGTGATTCTCAGATCAGGACTGAGATGCACTGGCAGAGCTTAGTTTGTGAACTCACATTTCACCATCCCACTCTATGCCTAGCTATAAGGAGGACTTGCAGCTCTCACATTTATAGTCCACCACACCCATTTACCTGCCTATTGTACTGAAATCTGATTAGGTTGGTAAGCAAGGGACCAGGACCGGCGCCAGGGTTTCTGGGACCCTAGGCGCCAGGCCATTTCGCCACCCCGCGTGCAGGTCTTGCGGCTCCGGTGGAGCTGCCGCAGGCATGCCTGCGGCAGCTCCACCAGAGCAGTGGGACCAGCAGACCATCCGCAGAAATTCCTGCGGCAGGTCCACCGGAGCCGCGGGACCAGCGGACCGTCCGCAGAAATGCCTGCGGCAGGTCTACCGGAGCTGCGGGACCAGTAGACCCTCCGCAGGTACGACTGCGGCAGCTCCACTGGAGCCGCCTGCTGCCCCCCCCGGCAAAATGCCGCCCCCCCATAATGCTGGCGCCATAGGCGACTGCCTAAGTCGCCTAAATGAAAGCGCCGGTCCTGCAAGGCATTTAGCTTCAAGTTTCATGGTGAACCAGAAGTAAAAGCGAAAAACCTGCGGGAACAGATGGCATAGCCTTTCATCTACGTACAGCCAGTTTATACCAGACTAGTGACCAAAATTGGTAACCATCCAATAACAGTTTTATGGCCTATGTACGATAAGTTTGGTGGTCCCATTGTAGGCCGTGGTAGACAGAGATTGCTCTTGAATGATATTTGCTGCAGAGAACTCAAGGATTACAGTTAGGCATGCCTCGGGGTGCTCATGCCAAAACCAGCTAGAGGCACTTTGCTGGGCCAGCACAGAGGAAGTTTGCACTTCTGTTGCCCACGTTGTACCTGTTCAAACTGAGGACTTCAAGCTCCAGGGCTGTCTGAACCAGCACCTTTCACCAGCACTGGAAAAACAATAATAAAAGTATCAGTTAAAACTGTAGCAAAAGCTCTGTGTGGGGAGGCGGGGGTAAGGTGGTGATGGTGTCTGTACCGTGTAATATACTGAGGGGTCAAATTCCGGGAGTGACAATCAGAGTACAGTGGATGAGGGCCTGAACAATGATGCTCAGAACATGGTACTGGTGTGGGGCAGGTGCCTGAAGTATGTGGCAGGTGCCCTGAAAAAGTGCAGAGTGACTATCCTCATGCCTCCTTGCTGACGCATGCAAAATACAAGTCTACTTCCAAGCACTAGTAAATATATGTTGGGGATGTTTTTCTTTGGCATGATGAGTGTCATCAGACCAAATAGTCTAGCTCCATTGAGCGCTGTTGGTATTAGAGCTGCTTCATGAACAGGTATTTGAGAGGGTAGGGAAAAGGAGTGGAGAAAAGGCTCCCAGCACTCAGCCTACAAGCTGCCAGCATTTTGGGTCTGATCCAATGCCACTGAAAGAAAGTAATGAAAATGCCCATTGGGCTCTTGCATATTTTCAAGATTATCTTTACTAGGCTGATGGAGTAAGGCCCAGACATCCTGTAATTCACTAGTTACTGAGACTATTCTGGGAAGAGTCTGGCGATGACTAAATGGATTAGTCACTAGCCCTTGTCCTTTGTCCCTGTACCAATTAAAATCCCCTCTCTCTATGAATCAGGAAGCTGTAACATGCACATATGCTGCCCAGAACAAACTGCACTCCAGCCTCTCACACTAGCTTTATGTCCATAAAATCTTTAAAGGACTTTAATGGAGCTCATCCTGATTTAGGTTTTCCTATATTAGTTACACTGGTGGAAGCTGTTCAAACTGATTTTATTACATTGGTATCAAATCCTAATGTAGATGCATTTAAACCAGTTTAAATTGTGTTTACACTGGTTTATCTTAATTATATTTATTGAATTAAGCTGAACCAGTAGAAATGCTACTTAAACTGGCTTAAGAGCATCTATATTAGGGATTTACATCAGCAACTAAATCAGCTTTGTGACATACTAGGGCAAGGTGCCTTAGACTAATGTCATTGACAGGATAGTCAGTCCCCTTGTGTTTGGTACTTATGGAGAAACTGGATGAAATGTCTCCATTTCACCTGGAATAATAATGATATTTAGCATTTAGATAGCACTTTACAATTTCGAAACAATGAATGAACACTAAGGTACTACAGTGATTTGGGAGCATAGGCTTTTACACCACCTCACTAGATACTAGCATTACCTAATTAGGCCTCACAGCTTCCCTGAGGTAGTTAAGACTATTCCATTTCACTGATGGGGAAAACAGGCACAGAGAATTGACTTCCTCAAGGGCACATGGTGATTCAGTGGCAAAGCAGCGATTAGAACTCAGAGCTGCTCGATTGTCAGCTGGGTGCTCATTCCCCTATACTGTACTGTCTGGTTTCCAGACTATGCACCAGTCTACTCTAGTGTTCCATTTCTAAGGACATAGCGACACTGCATATGCAGTTAGTATTTGCACCATCTGTAGAGATATCTGAGCTAGCTTTGGTCTATCCAGCTGGGGTACTGATCACAGTGAAGACATAACAGGATGGGCCAGCTATCTGGGTAATTTCCCAGGGATCTGGGTGGGCTTGCATAGCCTCTGCTT
The DNA here is from genome assembly GCF_003597395.2 of Chelonoidis abingdonii. Lineage (NCBI taxonomy): Eukaryota > Metazoa > Chordata > Testudines > Testudinidae > Chelonoidis > Chelonoidis abingdonii. Next base: position 118,853,874 of record NC_133769.1, read on the forward strand.
CTTTAGATATACACTAAGGCATTAGTTTTATGCAGGATTTAAAAATAGATTACTCTTACATTCTACTTATGCTGCTGTGCTGGAGGTAGATCCTGCATTTCTTTAGCCAAATTCAGCAATGATACACAGGGGTATAAGTAGAGTAAAAAATGCATGTTGGTAAAGTAGTATAACTTGCACCAATTTGGCACTCAGCAGTTGTAAGTAAGGAAGTAGTTGATCAGAAAAAGCAACTACCAGGTGGGTGTCAAATGAAGTGTGGGGGGCAAGGAACTGTTTGATCTTATACCTTCCTAGTAGTTGCTTTTCCAGCCCTCTCGGTGTGTAAATTTGCACACCCACTATCAAATCAATAGATGTCACACTGCTTTATTAGTTACACCCAGCATAACTTACTCCACCATAGGGTGACCAGATGTCCTGATTTTATAGGGACAATCCCAATATTCAGAGCTTTGTTTTATATAGGTGCCTATTACTCTCCATTCCCTGTCCCGAATTTGCACATTTGCTATCTGGTCACCCTACTCCACCATTTACATCAACATTGAATCTGGCCCAGAGTCTTCCATGGAGATCACATCTGCTTACACCAGGTTTGAATGTGAACCCTATTGTCCAGGACAGAAAGTTGCAGTACAAAACTTCCAGTAGCCTCTATTCAGTCAGTGGTCTGGGGTACCCCAAGAGCTCACATCGTGTCTTGGAAATCATGGAGAGGTTGTTAGAACAAAGGGAGTTCTAAGAGGAGGTTATATGCAGTTAGGAATTAAGGTATCAGAGTAGTCCTGTCCAAGGGGGCGTTATAATTGAGAACCTAATAGGTTGTAAACAAAACATTGTTTTAACTCCCCCTAAGGAAAAGAGTCTATCCCTCTCCCCCACCCCCCATCATAGATATTGACAGGGCACTGCTCTGTGCACAGAGAACTTCCATACTGAGAAATGTCCTCTTCAGTTCATTCTGGGGCTGTTCTCATTGCTTTGAATAACTTGCCTCTGCAGCTCTTTACACTTTTACAGCAGAAGAAACTGAAGTTCCAATAGTGAACCCCATGACTCTTTCACTAGGTGTTCTGACATTGTCTAGGAACCAGCAGCAAAGCGGTATCAGTGCTATCTGTATCATTGCTACCCAATGGACTAAAAACAATTAAAGCCTCTGTTTATGCCAATGCTGCTTGTTGAATGGCAGAGGACAGCAGAAGTGGCGACAACAGACCTGGAGAGACTTGAAAGCATTTGGATCTGCATGTCTCTCCACTCTGCTACTTATCAAGGATTCCAAATCAGATTGCTAACTCCCATCTTTTGTCAGTTGTTTGTGGCTATTCAAGCCAGCATGTTTCTCACTTCTCTGACAGAGCTACCTACAGTGCTTAGCAGCCACTCTCTGCCTCAGCTGTGCCCATAGCTGACCACAAGATAACAGATACACATTGGGATCATTTTAGTTCAGCTCTTTGATCTTGAAGAATTCTGAAAGATCCAAATTCCAGAGCTAAAAATCCATTGCCACAGATTTTTGTTATCCTGATGATTGCTCTCCAGGGGACAAAACATCAAGTTACAACCTGTGGTTTTCAGATTCAATGGATTAGGAACAGAAAATCTGTTGAGACCTAAGGTTTAGATCTCCTAGCTTGATATGTACTTCAGGAGAGGAGCTATAGTGGACAGGAGGCTTTACCATATCTATCCTAACCACATTCCCACTGGGCAATTACTTTCTGACGGCCTAAAATGCCCCCTTTAGTTTAAATTGGGGGCTATGGTGTTCCTAACTCTCTCTCCTAAGGTGCAGAGACGTAAGTGCTGTTAAACTTCTGCTGTTTCATCCCAGAGGTGGCTGCAATTCAGTAGTAGGTGAAGTTGTTCCTGAATACTGTGGTTTGTCTTGCAGTGCATCAGCAGCATTTTCAGCTACGTTCTAACTGCAAAATCTTAAATATCGTGACATCACAAGAGGCAGAAAGGGCACTGGTAGCCTTTCAGATACTAGGTCAGACTTGCAGAAGCAACAGTCCCTGTCTTGTGATTTACAAATCATATTTTAACTTATAAACTGAGCAGATTGGATACAGAAATCCTGGAGGCAGAATAAATATGGAACTTCACTTTTGCAACTGCATTTTTAAAAGTGTAACAATTAGGGTATGTCTATATTTTAATTTTTAGTCATGTTTTAACATGTTCCTGAACATGTGCTAATATGACTGCGAATTCTAGTGTGGATAGGGTACAAATGTTTGTTGCTAATCACGTTTAACTCTTGGCTGCAGGACTGGTGTATGATCTCCTGCATCCTAGTGTTATGTACAGCTAGGAACAAATGATTTGTGTCCTGTCCAAGCTAGAATTTGCAATCATACATATGTAAATACAAAGCTAAAGATTTAACTGTAGACATATCCATAGCATGCACCTCATTCAAGTAAGAGAAGGTGTGCCTCTGGTTGACTGCACCACAGCTACAAACTAAGGGTTTATCTACACTACAGGTTATGTTGATACAACTTACATTGCTCAGAGTGTGAATAACCCAGAGTGACATAAGTTACAACAACCTAAGTGCCGGTGTGGACAGCACTATGTCGGTGGGAAAGCTTCCCTTGCCAGCATAGCTACCGCCTTCCACAGAGGTGGTTTTATTATGCCAACAGGAGAGCTCTCTCCCATCAGCATAGAGCATTTTCACCACCATGCAGCTGCACCCTGTAGTGCTTCTAGTGTAGATAGGATGACCAGATGTCCCGCTAAAGTCAGGACTGTCCCGATATTTAATCCTTTGTCCCACATCTCAATCAATATATGATTGGGATGCCATTTGTCCCGATATTCAGGTAAGGAGGCAAGTGGGAGAGAGGCACTGGAGCATCCACGGTGAAAAATTGCAGCCAAGCTCCCACCTCCTTCTCCCCTCCTCCCCCCACCATGCTGCATCCCCGCTCCTCCCCTCCTCCAGCGCTTCCAGCCACCTAACAGCTGTTGGCAGCACTTAGCGCTTTCCAGGAGGGAGTGGGGAAGAGCGGGTGCACGGCGCGCTCAGGGGAGGAGGTGGAGAAGAGGCAGGGCAGAGGCAGGGACTTGCGGGAAGGGGGTGGAATGGGGGCAGAGTGAGGGTAGTGCAGGGGAGGGAAGAGGCGGAGGGTGGGTTTCCAGTTTCATCATCTCCGCTGCTTTTGACACTGTCAGTCATGTTCTCCCATTCTTGAAATCTCCTCCTCCTTTTGTGATACTCTCCTTGTTCTCTGCCTACTTCACTGCTGGCACCTTTCTTGGTGGATCTTTCTCCTCTCCACACCCACTCTCCATGAGTGTCCCACGGAACTCTGTCCTTAGCCCCCTGTTCTGATCTCTTATAGACAGAGCATCCTTCCCAAATTAATTGGCAGGGCCGCTACCCTCTCCTCATGACCACTTCTGCTGTAATGCCTCCAAGAAATCAGCCAACCAATGATTGTTTCTTCGTGTGGGAGTCTGCTATAGCTCATTTAGTTTATTTCATATAGTTTGGAACTGTCAAGAAGACATGTATTATGTAAGTCAGTGGCTCACAAACTCTGTTCGGCAGAGACTGTGCTGGGCCTGCAGCCAGATGACTGGGCAGGAGGTGGCCCATCAGACTATCTACTAAAATGTGGTCCACACGATAAAAGTCTGAAAACCTCAAATGTAGCTTGTGTAACCACATTACCTTGTCATTAGCCTTGTCTTCCCTCCCTCTTCTTTTTTTTGGTTTCACACACTAGTATCTTGTCCAAAATGAAATTATAAATACTTTGAGGCAGGGACTCTATCTATATGTTTGTATAGTACCTTGCACTATGAGGGCCTCATCCAGATTGGGGCTTATGGGCACATCCACAATACAAACAATAGCAAATACTTCAATAATGTCTGTCAGCTAAGAATCTCAAAATGTTTTATGAAATATTTTTATGAAAAATTGGACCACTCTGAAACCCCATGCTCCTGGGAACGAACCCCTTGTGAGAACAGGGCACTACAGGTTTGGCTGGCCCTTCTGCAGTGCAAACAGTCTGAAGACTCCAAAAATGGCAGACTGCAGGGATTTCTATATAGATTTTGTTCTTTAAATCTCTTCTCATATTTTGTTCAGTAGGGTTTAACCTAAAACCAGAAACCCTGAATGTAAAGGGAAGGAAACAATCAAAATTAGAAACCCTTATTGATTATACCACCACAGTAGTTAGAGATGGAACAGGCCTATTCAGTCACAATCCATCCTTGTCCAAGGGTAGGATACAGGCCCCTGACAGAAGACATATCTGACATTAAACTAATGCTGCATTTAATTTATGCCAAAGCAGGTCAAATATCTCAAGCCTTTCCAGGGGAAGTGGAAAATATTCCTCTCTTTCCCTTACCTCCAGCCAATTGATTCCTTCACACAGGAGCTGGGACTTTTCAGTCCCTAAGTCACCTGGAAACATTTGTTTTAATATTGGCACTTGGAATTTGGCAGATTTCTTCAGAAAACAAGATCTGGAAACCCAGTGTTGATCTTGAACCAAGATGTATGGATCCCCTTTGTTCCATCAACTCAAGAGTTCCCTCTCAGTATGGTTTCACATAGTACAAACAACTCAGCTGCTGGAGGATTTGGGGTAGGAAGGAAGAAAGAGTATGTAGAAGAAAGGTGTAGGGGCGGGGGCATGCGGAAACAATAAACAGAAGTGTAGGGGGAGAAAGAGGACAAGGGGGAGAAAAATCACTGAGCAAGTGGGGCATTAGAAGTGGCACAGAGAAACAACAAGCAGGAGAAGATGGTTGAGTGCAGTAAGGAAGAGATATTGGGTGTAACATGCTTTGCTTGTGAGATTGGAACACTGAGTATTTGCAAGAAGACACAGATGAGGTGTGTGCGCATGTAGGGGGTAGATAAGGACAAAGATGAACTGCCGTCTTTGCACTGTGCACAACAGCAGGAAAAAGGCAAATCAAATCTGCGAGAGCACAGGCGTTTGTGTTGAATATAACACATCTAAAAAAGTGATTCAAGAACAGCTTGAGAGTCTGTCAGTACATACACTGCTGTGGGCAGTTCCAGGCACCTTCATATAAAAACAACATTCTAGCAACAGAATGGGTTCACCATAAGTAACAGGGATGATAGAGGGAGCCAAATTAATCCAAAAATTTTAAGAGAAATTAGGACTGTAGCTCTTTTGAAAAGGAGAGATTAGGAGACTTCATTAAGATTCACAAAATTCTTAATGGGATAGAGAGCTGGGATGGTACAAAGCTGTTTGACCTAGTGTCAAGAACAAGGGGAGATGCAACAATAAGATAAGCCACAGCCGGACACTACAGGAATTCAAGAAGGAATGTCAGTACAGAGGGAAATGTATGTACAAAATAAACTACCTTATGAGGCAACAGGATCAAGAAAGAGTTCTAAGAAGAAATCAGATCTAATTTAGAACACGAATAATGTTACAGGGTTCACAGAGGCCTTATCACCCTGAAATTTCTCACACGAAGTTATTGTATTTTGTGCTGCTCTTGTGTGTTGTTAAAATGCTATTTGCTAGGCTGCAAGCCTGCAACCTCCTCCCGCAGCACTGACCATAGGATAGCTGGAGCTGGATTAATCCAGCACAGGCAGATACAATACACAAGAGAGCAGCAGCCTCCCTGATCAGTACTGAGTCTTAGAGTCCTTGCTTACTGAAAAAGGCTGAAATGATCCTGCAGCTAAGATTTTGGTATCATGTAAATAATAGATTGCCTGTCAAAGGACAGTTGTTTTTTTAAAGTAACTGATGTACAGTTCTGGGGAGACTAGACACAAAGACTGTACTTAGAAAGGTAAATAATAAACTGAGAAACAGTATGTATCTAGGCAGGCAGCTTGACAAGGTAGAGAGCAAAAGAGTGCCTGGGAAATCTCTGCAGCAGGTGTGAAATTTACAACAAATGAGAATGAGGTCTATGTCTGAGGAATGCCTGATGCTAGCTCAGGTAACACTGTAAAACATGTAACACCATTTATCCACATCACTGCCCCATTTCAGTAGTGACATTCATAGCCCTTATCCACATAAATACATAGGAATTAGCATACCAGATCAGACCAGTGGTCCCTTTAATCCAGTATCCTCTCTGGACAGTTGCCACTACCTGATCCCTCAAAGGGAGGTGGAAGAAACCCTGGACAATTATAGAACACTCTGCATGAGGGACCTTCCTCCCTAATCCACAACCATTAGTTGAGTGGTTATTTTATGCCCTGAAGCCTAAGGGTTTACATCCTTTCTAAAATTTATTTTTATCCTGTCTAAAGTAACCATAAATGTTCTCAATATCCATATAAATGTCTAATCCTTTTTGAAATACTACTAATCTCTTTGCCTCAATGATACCTTATGGTAATGAATGCCATATGTTAATTATGCATGGTGTAAACTATTTCCTTTTCTCATTTTAAATTTGCTACCTTTCAGTTTCATTGGATGTTCCTTGATGATCTAGTATGAAAAAGGGTAAACAGGAGTGTACAGTTTGCCTTCTCTAGACTATTCATTATTTTATATAGCTCTGCCACAGAGATTTTCAAACTTTTTCAGCTGAACCCCTGCCCTCAGTTACAATTTTGGTTGCACCCCCCACCAACCCAGAGAAAAACAGACACATGTAAAAGTATGCTTAATAGCTTACATAGACCTAACAGACCTTAATACAACTTTAATTTAATACCTATACCTGTAACTTTCAAATACACAGATACTTACCAATGGCACAGCCAAGGCTTCCTCAGCAATGGCCTGCTTCTATTTCACAGCGAGGTTGCACCATTAAGGCAGGGCCAATACCTGCCCCTCTCCCATCAGGTTTTCAGGGTGGGGGAAGGAGCATGCGATGGTCTCTTGGGGAGGAGCCAGCACTAGGCATGGAGACTGTCGGGAGTGGAAATTGGCACAGCCATGGCAAATGTTGATGCTGACCCAAAGGCTGGGTGGCCCACTGAGGTGAGTCAGAGGGTGGAGGTAGCACTCCTTCCCTGCCCCTATCATGCAGGATTGGCATGAGCTGCCTGGTGTTTCCACTTGCCCCCCAATGTTCCGCCATGCCCCCATATGGGGGGGCACACTCCATAGTTTGAAAATCTCTGCTCTACCATGTCCTCTTATTTGCCTCCTCTCTGAACTAAACAGTCTCACTCTGCCTTCTCTAAGGTATTTCTGAGGCTTCACTTGGGCCAAATATGCAGTAGTACAATGTACCAACATGTCTCTCAAGCTGCCTTCTTTTTCTCCAATGTCTCAGCTTTCATTGTAAAACAAAGATTACATGTCTAGCTATTATGGTTGAAAAGAAATTTTTAAAAACTTGAACAGAATGCAAAATGACATGATGACATCTGCCTGAGTTTGCAGAGAGTCTCAAATAGTAGGCCTGAGAGGTGTGAACTGTCCTATTTATCTCATTTGCCAATGATGATACCATTGACTGAATGATGCCACTAATCTCTCTCTCTACTCCCTCCCCAAATCAAGGTGCTGAGCCCAGCATTTACACACGTTAGTCCATGCAAACATGAGGCGATACGTGTAGAGCGATAATCACTTGCTCTCTGCTTCTATTCAAATAGCAGCTTTTGGTTAACGCCATACGTAGGAGAGGAGAGATGGGAAGTTGGAACCCAAAGGTTCCATGACAGCCAGTGGCAGCAGTCCAGAAGAAGGAGGGAGATGGGAAGGCAAGAGGAGAAGGAGCAGCCAGGTAAAGACAATACAGGAAGTGGCATGGTCAGGTAAGGCACACGGGGAGGACAAGGTCAGAGACAAGAAAGTGAACAGAATAAAGGAAAAAGAGAGATAGTGAAATTTTAAAAATGACCAGAACCAGGTGGAAGTATGAAGGAGAAAAGAGGGGAGAGGGAAGGCTAGCCAAAGAACTTATATACACACAGTCATTGCACCGTTCAACTAAAACAATGATGCTTAAACCCACGCAATTGTGTGTGTCAACACTACATGGCTTATATCTGTTGAACTTGCCTTTGTAAAGTGATGTAAGCCAGCTTTAAACTGATGTATTGCATGCATCATCCCTTTAGTTAAGCTGGTGCAACTTCTGTTTTTAACCTAGGCCTCAAATAGCAGTTATATCTAGGTCTTATATGGTGTTTTTCATCAGTAGGTCAAGATCATTATCTCCATTCTACAAAGGGGAAACTGAGGTGCAGAGACATGAAGTGACTTGCTCAAGCTCACCCAGTAGGCCAGTGGCAGAGAGAGAGCACGCAAGCAAGCTCCTGGCTGTGGCTCACTGCACTGGGAAGGTGAGAAGAGTGAATTGCCAATTGGCTTATCTTTTGCTTAATATTAAAATAAATTAGAAAATGTTTCTTTTTCTCCAGTGCACTAAGTCAGGCTTGTGTCTCAGATACTGCTGATGCACCCAAGCACAAGCTTGAGGATAATTAGTTTAAATGAGGGGAGGTTACATTATTTACAGGGCAACATTAGTGAAGCAGAAGGATGATGCAATGTGGCATGGGGATTTAGGTGGCAGGTCTAGGTTTACTAGAAGAGAACTATCATAGAATATCATATGATTCAGGGTCCTCAGGAGGTCATCTAGTCCAACCCCCTGCTCAAAGCAGGACCAATCCCCAGATTTTTGCCCCAGATCCCTAAATGGCCCCCTCAAGGATTGACCTCACAATCCTGACCTATACGCCTCCTCCAGCCTGCCTGGCCACAAAGAAAAGCCTGAAAACATGAACTGAAGTGCACCCCAAAAAGCTCAAAACCCACAATAGAGACTCTCCCGCCCCTTCGCAGATTTGTTAAAGTCAGGATTTCTTTTGAAGACTGATTCCTGATTTTTGAACACTGGGTATTAGCAATACTGACTTGTCCTCCTCTCTCACCTGATCCCTCTCTGACCTCCTCCCCCGCGCCGGCTGCATCACCCATGTGCTCTGCTACCTGCACCTTCCTAAATCACAGCACAACTCAGCCTTCAGCACTCCCGGCCCCCCAGCCCAGAAGCTCCAGGCGCCTGCTTCCCCCCGCCCTGGGGCAGCACCCCCAGGCCAGCTTCCAGAACGCTCCCCCCAGCAACTCCCCAGCCACCGCGAGCCCGCCCCAGTGAGGAGCGGGCCACTATCCCTCAAGACGCAGGGCCACGAAGGAGGCGGGGCGGTCCGAGCGCCCCCCCCCGAGCACTAGTGCCTGCGCCTCCGGGCCGAGCCAGGCTGGGCAGCGAGCCGGCTCCTGTTGTTGTGATGAGAGCCCGGCCCCGCCCCTCCTCGTGCGCGGCCCCGCATCGCCGGCCCCTTTGCTCTCCAAGCCCCGCCCCCTACCTGCCTCTAACTCGCCAGCCCGCCCCCAGCTTCACCCTGCCTCCTCTCCCGAACGGCCCCTCCCCTCTTTTGTCCACTCCCCAGGCCACGCCCCTCAGGCCCCGCTATCTCCCAGTCCCCGGCCTCGCCCCACTCAGGCCCCTCCCCTTTCCCCAGGTGGCCCCACCCTCTCCCTCTAAGCACCACCCCAGTCCATAGGCCACGCCCCTCCCCCCTCCGCTCCCCTCGTAGCCCCCTCCCCTCCCCCCGGCCCCATCTGTTTCCCCGGCGGTGCGATGGTTACATTGTATGGAGAGGGCAGCAGCGGCGGCGGCGCGAGGAGGAGGAGGATGGGTCCGCGCGGCGGCCACCAGCAGCAGCTCCCCCCCGTGCAGCAGGGGCAGCAGCGCCACCGCCGGCCCTAGAGACCCCCGAGCCGAGGCGCCAGCCCGGAGCCCCATGCGCAGGCGAGGGGGCAGCGCGGGGCCGCCGCTGGTGCTGGGGGGCTGCTGCTGAGCGGAGCGCGGAGACGGAGCGGGAGATGTGCCCGGAGGAGGACGGAGGCTGCGGCGTGGTGGGGACCGGGGGGCCGGAGGGGCTGGGCGAGCTCCGCTCCTGGTGGGAAGTCCCGGCCATCGCTCACTTCTGCTCCCTCTTCCGCACCGCTTTCCGTCTGCCCGACTTCGAGATAGAGGTGAGCCGCGGAGGGGAGCGGGGACCCGGTGGGACCGCCCCCGCCCCAGGGCTGCCCCGGAGCAGGAACTCTGCCCGCGCCGCAGCCCTGTGTTCCCGGGCAGCTGCTCTGCCTTCCCCGCCTGGTCTCCGGGCTGAGAGGGAGCCGCTGCCCGAGGTCCTGGGGGGCTGGGCGGGGAGCTCCCTCGCGGTCTCTCGCTGGCTGCTCTTGGGCTGCGTGGGTTGTTTGGGGAGCGGCCCTTCTGCCCTGGGGAAAGCCGCCGCCCGGGCTTAGTCCCTGCTCCGTGCCAAGGGGTTGAAGCCGGATCCTTGCTGGGCATCCCGTACACACGGGAAAATTTCTTTGGCGAATACTTTGCCCCAGGAGGGTCTGGTTGGAGCCGGTCCTTGCAGCCCCGGGAAAACGGCGATGCCAAGCCTGGATCCGGATCTGAAATGCCCCCAAGTCCCGGGGACGGGCCGGATCCCGCTTCTCTTCGGCCCGTTCGAGACAGACCTAGAGCCGCGTCTGCTCCCGGGCCGCCCAACCCGCCCCACGCGACAAACTTCAGGGTGGACCAGAGCCGGGAGCTGCCTGGGTGCCCACCTCCCCCAGGGGCTGCTGATTGATGCCAGGCATGTGGTTTCCTGCTCGCCATGAGCACCGACCCCTGCTGAGGGAGGCTGCTTCCCTTCCCCACACAGTCTAAGGCGAAAGATCCGGACTGGACCCTTCTAATCTCTCTCCCCCCATCCCCCTTCCCGGCCCTACCGCTGTGAGTGAGGCTGGTGTCCCCGCGGACGGCTGGCTTGGAGTTTGTTGTTGTGCCACCATTATCCCTGCGGGGACCAAGGAGGGGAGGGAGCTTGGCTTCCCCTCCTGTGCGTGGAGGTGCCGCTGCCCCAAGGCTTTGTGACAATTGAACTCAAGCCAGAAGGGTCTACGCTACCGAGGGTGCTTGTGCGTTAGCTATTCCCGTCTCATGCTGCCCCTACGGGCGTAGCTTGTTGTGGGGAGAGGTGTTGTTTTGGAGGGTATCATGTTGAGACAACTCCAAATGTCGGTAAATCACCTTAAGGGTTTGGAACAAGTAATGGTAATGATGATTTTTGTCCATCAGTGCGTCTTGAGTATAGCATTGCAAACTATCGAGTCAATTGCTACAGTCTTAGTTACAGAAAGGAAAAAAAAATCATTCTCTGTTATAGAAGCAAATTGCAATGCTTTCCTTATCGCCCATTTTTAATGTTTTCTAGTAACGTTTTTTGGCTAGCTCTTTACCAGTATATTCATGGCTATTCTTACTTTTGTTTAAAAATTAAGTTCTAAGTTATTTTGATGTAGTCTTTACATTGTTTGTTTTTTGCCCAACGTCCCCAAATGTTTAAAATGCAGTACCACTTGCTGCCTTAATATTCTAAACTATAGAGTAAGTGTGTGAATTTGTGTGTGTTTCAGAATTCATGAATTCTGGAGAATAACAAGATGAAAAGAAGGGAGGAATGAAGGGTGTACCCCAATAGATCTTCCAGGGCCTCTAGCTTTTACTCCCAAGATCATAAGCTGCTTAGACGAATGTGATTAAACCTGGGGTTTTCCATCTGTTTGTAACAGATGTAACAACTTTGGTGTTTCTCTGATGCTTTTTCAAACTTTAAAGTGTACATTGAAAGCAGAGGTTTTGCCAGGTAGCAAAAATGACTTCTGAGGGTTTTGTGGGAAGGATGCATGAGTAAAAAATAGAGTAGATGGCTGGGGGAAGGGGGAGCTGCTTGGTGAAAAAGTGCAATGGTGCAATATGGTAGTGAGGAGAAATATTAAAGTGAATGGAAAGGGCATATTAAAGAAATTGAGAGAAACAACTAGAGATCTCATAAGAAGCCAGGATATTTAGGGTCAGCAACTACCCTCACATACTGATCTGTCAAATAACAGATTATCATAGCAGTGGGATTTTATCATCTGATTTGCTATTATAAAATATAGTGTTAGTGTTGGAAACTTGCACAGTGCTTTGCAGAATATAAAATGTGTTCCCTTCCCTAGTCGCTGCCCAAAATGGTGGTTGTGATAGGAGGAGCTTGTCCTGCAGTGACCTACACTGACTAGTGTCACCCTTGGCTGTAGAGATACAAGAAGACCATGGATGGGGTTGGAGTTAAGCAGAAATGAGCATAAGTTGAATACAGCTAGATATGTTTTGTTGAAATGTGGTTGCACAAGAAAGTGTGCAGCATTAATTTTAAGTTGTTTGGTCTCTTCTCCTAAACTGGTAAGAGTCTTCCTGCCTGGACAGTTTTTTCTTTTTGGTGGGGTCGTAGTGGGGGATGTTGGATGTTTTAACTTAATGGTGGATGATGCCAGTTTTCATGATTTGAAATGTTGAGAAATCCTATTGGGATAGATGGATGCATTAGGGGAACATTTATGTTCATTGTGCAACTTCCAAATAATTTCTAAAGTGATCTGAATGGAGTGCCACAAGCACGTCATCTCTCTGCAGTGCACTATTTTCTAAACTGAAATATATTTTCAGATATATATGTATGGTTGTGGGCAGTGTCTTGTAAATATTTTGTATTTTGGGTGGTAAATGCTGCAAAGTTTGGCACAGTAAGAAATTTTTTCTGTTTGCTTCTAAATGCTATCTTGGTAGCATATTGGCAGTAAACTGAGAGAACAGTAAGGTAGTGAGCATTTTTTTAAGACAGTAATTGCCCCATGAATGTGAATTCCAAAGGCCCCTTTCCAGAGATGCTTAAGGTTCAACAGGATGTGTGAATTCTTAAAGGGCAAAACTCCTTGAGCAGGATGTGAATTTCTGAAGAGGGGGAATCCCGTATGCAGTGTGAAATCTTGAAAGGGGAGAAGATCTCTCAGTGATGCAACTCCTTTGGAAAGGGAACTCCCCTCCCCCTCCTATTAATGCAAAACACTAAAGGGGTGGGGTGGAGAGGCTCTTTGGTCCAGCCTTGTGAAGTCTTCCAAGGAACCAAAATTTACAATGACAAAAAGCCAACTCACTAGCATTTCAGCTTAGCAGGCAATTAGCATCTGGCTTGCTTCACCAATGAAGTGAATTTGAGCTCCACATCAGTTCCTAGAGCTTGCTTAGGGTTGGGAAGCTAACATCACCTGGAAAGAAATTGGGAAGGAGTGTCTTATGTCTTCAGTAAAAATGCTGCAGCTACGACTTTGTAGAGTTCAGTGTAAACAGTCACTACAGGAACAGGTGGGGTTATCTGGTCACTATAGTTAATGCACCTCCACAAGAGGCAGTAACCGTCTACACTGGGGGTTAGATCAGCTTAACATCTCTCAGGAGTGTGCTTGTTTCTAACCTTAGAAATATTATACATATCCCGTCTGGTTTTCCCTCGGTTTTGCTGAAGGACATTATGGGGTGTGGAGGAGTGTCTCTGAGATGTATATTTTGGTCTCTCGCCTTAATTGAAGGGGCACTGGTGTGCACTTTTCCACAAAGAGATCTTTTCTTCCAAGCGGTCATAGGACACTAGTGTTTATAAACAGGCGTTATCAAAAAATAAACAAGCAAACAGAATCTGAAATTAAGGGTTAATCCACACTTAAAGTTTTTATTGGCCTGCGTATGTCAGTGATGAGTGTATATATATTTATATTTTTGTTGTCGTGATCCTGTCAGTAAAAGCTCTCGTGCAGATGCAGTTAGATGCAATATAAGGTTCTTTACATCAATATAGCTTAATTTGGTTCCCCAACCAGTATAAATTATACCAATATAAACCTTTTTATAACTGTCTACACTAAGGGGAGATTTGCAGGTTAAAGTTTTGCTGCTTTAACTATAGTGGCATAGTTAAAGTGTAGACAAGTCCTAATTCTGTGTTTTTATTTTTTTAAATCCCTTCCTTTCTTAATTACTGGGTTTCAGTCTCTTGCAATGTTAGATTTCACTAGTTCTCCAGACAACATAAAGTTTCCTGGGTAGACAAAATCTGAATTCCTAACATTAAAGGGTTTTTTTTTCTGATTTTTAAAAAAAATATCTTTACTCATAATAAAAAGTAAAATCGACATAGGCAAATTCTTCCTCTTTGTATATCGTCTTTAATTGGAGTACAGGGAAGGATGGGAGGAAGGTAGCCTTACTGTATAGTCTGCTTGATAATTCTTGGAAAGTTCTCTGTGATTTTGGTATAGTGATACATTTGAGCTCTTTTGTTTTTCTTTTTAAATGCAAACCTCTTGCCCTGTACTTACTGAACTGAAAAAAAGTGAAGCTTCCAGATGTGGGCTGCCATCAGCAGCTGTACGCGTCAGAAACCTGGGAAGCAGATGTTTTGTTTTCTTTTTCCTGGACCATTGCGTGGTGAGAGGCTGGAGAAGGGGAGTGGGTTTATGAAGCTGGTTGGCTCAGATAAAGAAGTGCATCCATCAGGCCAGGCTCTGGGTATTGTTATGGGAAGGGCGGTGTTGAACACCAAGCCCCCATGCTGGCTTCAGCAGATGCAGTTGCCTGACAAGGCACAGGGCTCCTCTTTTCAAATCTACACTGCATCACGCAGCAGTGGACTCAGGAGGGGTTCAGCTACAACCAGGTCAAAAGTTCAGTGGGGCATGAACGAGTGCATATGTGTGCATTGGAACATGTTTGGGGTCATGCAAAATTTTGCACACACTTTTATAAAATTAGGATACTACATACTGTTTTGGAGGAACAGCCTGTGAGCCAGCTGTTATGTACAAACTTGTATTCCCCTTTAAAAACCAAATTATTTTGTTTTCTTGCTGCTGTTAACATTGGCAGCACACTGAGAGTTTACTCTCTTCCCCTCAAATATTAGTTTGGAGTGAGGGCTGACCACAAACCCCTATTGCAGAGTTTGTCAACTTTCTTCCTGGGCTTTGTGTTGACATGCAGAAAAGGTGCTTTCTGCAATCATATTAGCTAACAGGAATGAAGAAAGCAACTCTTTTCTCCCTGTCAAGACATAGCCATAGTGTGGACCACATCCTGATACAATGTGTCTCTTGGACATTTACCCCTCCCATTTGTAATTGCATATAGAAGCATCTCTATGACAGCTACAGCAATTGTTTATGAATAAGATAATACTTGTGCTTAACATTTTCAGCTGTATGTTCATGTAGTTGAGAAACTGGAAATTGGCCAGAATCATGTCAGCACTCAGCTGTTTTGGTTCTTTTAGCAAGTGCATGGGAGCCGTGAACTACAGTTTAAGAATATCTGCATTGGTGAGTCAAAAGGGGGTGACTTTCAAGTACATGCTTCAAAATAATCAAAACGTTGTTAACTTAGTTGATTTGCAAAAGGAAAGCCACATTGCATATGGGAAATATAAATCTTTTCCTGTGGGTTTTAAAATTGCCTTTGGGCAAATTGCCTCTGTCACTATGGCTTTAACATGCTCTCTCCTCCAGCCTCCCAATGTAGTTCATACACTGACTATTGTTACTTACTTCACTCCTGCCCTCTGAAAGGAAATGTACCACTGTTCTAACCTATCTATGGAAACTACCTTCTCTATCTAAACACGTATCTGTTCAATTTTCTGACCTGTTGCTCTTTATCTATTTCATACTACTTCCATTGCCTCCCATGTGTTTAAAACTACACCTGCTTTGCTACACTAAGATTTTGTCACATGTTAAAAATATACCTTTTTTACCCCTAGTGAAGACAAAGCATCAGAGTCAGAATTGGCCTATCAAAGCACTACTTCTAAATGCACTTTTGTGAACAGGTCAACATTAAAACGATAGTTGCCCACACAAGGACTTATTACCATGCCTTTAGGGTTCTCCTCATTTTCTGTAAGGAGGGTCCTTTGTAATCCATGATGTTACAGCCACAGAATTTACTGTGGTATCTTTCTTGCCCCAAAATAGTGCTTTGGAACCTAAGGCTACATTTAAAATAAATAACTGCTGGATGTATGCCAAGGTTGTCGAGAATATCTTAAAAAAAAAAAAAAAAGAACAGAATATTAAACCAATGCAGAGTTTATCTTCCTGACTCTGCCATCAGTATTAAATGATATCTCTGAAATGTTTGAATGGCCCCATTCATCTTTTTGGATTGTTTACTGTGAAACCTAAAGACAGCACTTTTAAATATCAACAGTTCACTGCTTAACATGTTAGCAGCATTTGTCTCATCTCAAACGGCCTCTCGTGACTTCTTGGGTATCAAAATCTCCAACTTTTCAGAACGTCTAGCTTCCCTGGCTATCAACTTCTGATGCAGTCAGTTGATGCAAAAAGTTAAGGCACATGGTAATTAAGCATCCTAAACGTTTCCATTCTGTTGAACCAAGGTATCACTGAAACTTATGGTTTTGCTGCAGTTTAGGTCCAGCTTGCCCTGAGTGTGTGTGGGGGCAGGGTGGGGAGCTTTCACTGTACCCAGCAACATTTTCTTTTAATAACTTTTCCAGTGCTTTAACTGATTCATATTGAGATAATTATGTAAATGATTCACTCCAATATTATTTTGTTAAAATCTCACCCCACTGCTGCTCTTCCTTTGGGTCACCACCCATTATTATTATTTTATTATTTGTATTACAGTAGCATCTAGAGAACATATTGAGGTCCTATTGTGCTAGACACTGGGCAGAAGGGAAGATGGTCCCTGCTTGGAAGAGCTTGCAGCTTAAGGCAAATGCAACAAGTTGGTGTAATAATCACTCAGTACAAACTGGCCAGAAAACAGTAATAAGGCTGTACATATACAAAGACCAGCTATGTTTATATAGCTAAATAAGTTGAGTTGGTTAAATATTTTAAATTTGATGTCAATAAATTAGAAGTTACTAGCCATTTGCCTGTCTGTTATCAGTTAATATTTTTCTACAGATATCCTAGGTTGAACAGGACCTTGACATCTTTTGAAAGTAGACTGCACGGTAGCTTTACAGACTAGTTCAGGGAGCTTGCCCCATACATGAGGGACATGGAGGTGCATCTGGGAGAAGCAAACATTTGCCGATAGAGGCTAGCATTGTTGGCTGTGGAGAGGAGGTGACGTGCAGTGGGCTAAGATACAGAACGAATATGTAGGCTGTGAATAAACTGAAGTGCCTCAAAGATAAGGTCTAGACAAAGTGTTAAATTTATTCTGTGGAGAAATCCATAATCTGTGTGTGTTTATGATCATTGGGCTGGTATATATAACTATGGGACTACCTGCAGCTGTTGTTCAGCAGTGGAACTCTCGCTGACATCAGTGGTTTGCACAAACATCATGGGGGGGAATATGATGTTTTTGTAGGATCTAGGGTTTTAATTATCAATCGTTTAGTCAGCACTTGATTTGCACATTCACGATAACTTAGCGGGGAAAATATGCTTTAAGGCCGGAGCAATTTCTGCTGTCTGTTTCTCATCCATTCCCTGTTTCTCTTCTTCTCTCTTTGTGTCTTTTCTCTTTATATTTCCTCTCCTGCACCAGTTCCCACCTCCTTGGACTTCACTCCCACCACCTGCCTTATTCTGTTTGCTAAATGATCAGAAGTGAAATAATTAACACTTAAAATGGCAGTGTGTCACATCCTGGGGGTATCAAGGGTTGTGAGTCTCCTCACTGTCATCTGCCCTTAGTGTGAAGAAGCCTTGTCTGTCCCTGCCATGGGTCAGCTCCACCAGCCAGGGGCAACACAAGCACTCCCCACCAGATCTTGCAGGCCCTGCTGTCATTCTACAGATTAGTGATTGGCGCACCCCAATCTTTGAGCCCTCTGAGCTTCTCCCTGGAGTGTTCAGCGCTTGGTCCTTTGGACGCTCACAGTTTTCAGATTCACTGCTTCTGAAGAAACAGTGCACCCCAGCTTACCAATTCTACCTCATATCACCATTGTGCGTAACACACAGCAACTGTGTTTGATTTCACTATAAATATATCTAAATTTATTTAACAAGACAGAGATTCAAGTAGTAAGTAGCAAGTTGATATATTGGAAACAAGTGGTTACATATAAAATAAAATCATAACATACATTCTAAAGCCTAGACTTAACTTATCAGCTACTCTCACGTCTTATAGAATATTGCTCACCCACAATCCTTGCAGTGCTTTACAGCCAAGGTTTCTGTGACCCTCTTTTCATGATCAAGCATGCTGTCCATTTGCCTCCTTGGGGAAGGATTCCATGTTTCCCCTCATACTCCAAGATACACCAGAACAATCCTAAACAGGGCACCCCCGATGTTGTTTCATTCTGTACATTTCCTTTCTTGTAGGTTTCGGGACATGGAAGTTCACTTCTGCAGACAATTTGAAACAGTAACTGAGACTGGAACACATTTGGTTCACGTTTTCACAACCATGGGAACTAGAAACTTTTTTAAACAAATGCTTGAATTCTGCATAATCTGAATATACCATGCCAGTCCTAAAAATACACCAAGCAGTCTAGGTGTTTGACACCTCTGGACCAAGATCTTGTTTTCTGATGCACTTGAAAAGGGAGGTACTTGAAGAAGGAAAGGGTATGGGAGTCGCATTATCAGAACAACAGGCCAGGAAGATTATTTTAGCATTAATGTTTTGAATGGACCCAAGGTGTATGTGCGAAAGACCAGAGAAAGAGGGTTGCAGTAGTCAAGATGGGAAATAATGAGGGCCTCAGCAAGATCTTTAGTGGTGTGGACAGTGAGAAAATGGCAGATCTTATAAATGTTATGGAAGACGATATAGTAAGAATTGGGCACAATCTGGATGTACAGGTCTAGAGAGAGGGAGGTGTCAGATGATGCCCAGGTCATGGAAATAAGTGACAGGAAGGAGGATGTTCTCAGCAGTGACTAACATAGGGAGAATGAATGGGTTTTGGAAGGGAAAATGAGGAGTTCCATTTTGATCATGTGACAGTTAAATTGATGGCAAGACATCCAGGAGGAAATATCACAGAGGGAACCAGAGTTTCAGGATCAGATTGATACAGGTCAGGAATTGAGGCAGAATTATGAGATGGTAGTTGAAGCTCTGTATACTAAGGTCGCCTAGGCTGTGGGTATCCTAGGGAATTTCAGAGGGAACATTATGATTGGTGGAAGCCCTAATGTAGACAAAGCTTCTGATCTTTTTACTACCTTGGTGCTTGAGCTGTATTCCTGGGCTCCCATAGCTGCACTGGTACAGCTATACTAGTGTTAGCCAGGGCAGGAATTTTTTTCTAAAATTCTTAAGTGTAGAAAAGGCCCTACGGAGAGAGGGTGCAGGAGGAGTTGTGGAGCCATGTGGTACGTTCTCAAAAGATGGAGAGAGGAGGAAGAGAAGACACCAAAGGAACGCTCAGAGGTAGTAGAATCTGAAGAGCACAGAGCCAGAAAAGCCAACGGGAGGGCAAGATTTCAAGAACGGTGAAGTGTAAAATCAAGAGGTTGAGGAGGATGAAGATGGAGATTTGAATTGTCTGGTTTGGTTTCCCTTTTACCCCTCTAATCCCATCTTACTCCTGTCATAGTTGCTTCCTTTTGCTGTGCAGGACACTCAACAGAATTTGCTATGGCTCCTCTTAATCTGTAAATCAGGGTCACTGTAAATCTGGGGTCAAGAGACTGAGGTCTGGTCTACATTACAACCTTGCTCCTGCCAATGTAAGTGCCCTAATACACTGACATAGTAACTCCACTTCCACAAGAGGCATAGGGCTTACGTCGGTGTAGCTAGGGCAATGCAGTGTCTGTGTAGACACTGCGTTACTTACATGGCCTTACTTACATGGCCGTTGGTTGTGGGAGCTGTGAAATTGGCAAGAAACACAGACAGCGGGGAACCTGGGTGACATCCCAGCTTGGAGTAGGGAGTCTGGGTGGCTGCTGGGCTCCCAGTGGGGAGCTCCACCCGGAGCTGAGAGCCTGGGCTTTCAGCCCCCACACTACCCCTTTTAAGTCAGTGGAAGTGCTCCTGGTGAGGATGCATGCTGCTGACATAAAGAGGGTAGAGTGTCTGTGTGTCGACTTAACTTGCATAGATTTAAGTTTTTAGTGTAGACATGCCCTGAGAATGGCTTTAAGGGGTTTTCTGCACATACAAGCTACACCAGTTTAACCTGAATGTGTTTAAAAGCCAAGTTAGGTTAAATCTCTGTGTATAACAGTTCAAACATGACATATCAGTTTGCTTGCACCTGTGAGGGTTTGTCTATACACAAACTTGCACCAGCTTGCTTAAACCAGTTTGGTTCAATTGGTGCAAACCCATTTGATATATATTGGTTTAAAACTGATTATATGAATTAGTAAGCCAGGTTTTCAGTGGTTTGAGTATGCATACAGTAGTTGGCACCTATGTAACTACACCAGTTTAAAATAATACCTTTAAAGTGGTGCAAAGTTATGTGTAGATCTCTGGGCTTTTTCTGTCCCCACATAGCACTGTCTGTTGTTGTGCCATTCTGCCCCTGGCATCTGTTAAGTGCCTGCATGATGGGTGAAGAATTAACCTTTATAATGTCTATGGATGCTTTTGGAGACTATTTGAAGAAAAACTGTCTCAATAAGAGAGCTAGAAGGAAATGACGACTGTCAAGCAGTTAAAAGTTACCAAATTAAAGGTTTATTGCTTTAAAGCTTATTGCAGATGTTTATGAAAATTAATTTTTCCCTTGTCACTATAAGCAACAGCATCTGCTGTGATTGTGAGAACAATGCACCCTAGTGATTCCCCCTTCCTTACAGTAGCGAATTCTTTTAAACACAAGCTCTGTGGCTCAGAGAGTGTATCCTTTCAGCGGGCTTGTTCTTTTTAATGGGTGCCCATTCCTGGGATCTCCATTGTTTCAGCAACAATAGCACTAGGGGCAGCTGATTTGGTTGACAGAAAATGTGTTAATTTAACAGATCTATTCCCTTTAGCAAGTCTCCTTTCTATTGTGTCCTCCTTTTCTCTTGGTTCCTTGGAAGGCTGTGTTAGCAGATTCTCTTAGGTGGGACATTCCTGTAATTAGAAGTGCTCTGCAGTCCTTTGTTTAAATAAACAGATAAAACACTTGATAAGGAAAATGGATTTTAGGGCATTTTGTTTGTTGCCAAAGTTACTGGAACACAAATTTTCCATTTGGTTTCATGCTTGTTTTGCCCATTTCTCTTTCGAAGATTGACTTAATTGAACTGGGCACAACTCACAAACTACACCC
Source organism: Chelonoidis abingdonii (assembly GCF_003597395.2). Classification (NCBI taxonomy): domain Eukaryota; kingdom Metazoa; phylum Chordata; order Testudines; family Testudinidae; genus Chelonoidis; species Chelonoidis abingdonii. Next base: position 118,875,010 of record NC_133769.1, read on the forward strand.
AAGGACTTTACTTTGTGATTGTCACTGCAAACTGACCCTGAGTAGCTTGTCCTTTTAAAAGTGGTTGTATTTCTTTATGAATGTTTTTTTATTTATAAACTCTTAGCTAAAATGCAGCTTTTCCACTGAAAATATAGCTGTGAAATATCAACAAAAATGTGAATGCTGAAGCTGGCTGGAGAGGTTGGTCCTGGTACATAAAATTAACACATTTCGTTTTAAAGGTTACTGCAGGGAGAGTTGAAATATGAGGGCGGTAATGTCTCTTAGACCTTATCTGTTCTAGAAAAGAGTACCAGTTTAACTAGATCAATTAAAAAAAATCAATCCACTTAATCAGAGCAAACCTGTGCTAGGCCTTGTCTACACTGGCAAGTTTCAGCATAGTAAAGCAGTTTTCTGTGTAGTAACTCCTGGGGTGTACACACTGCCAAGCCACTTAGTGCGCAGAAACTGTGCAGTTGCAGCGCTATAAAAAAAACACTCTGAGAAGTGTACATCTTTCTGCGCCATGGCTACAATTCTGTGGTGCCGGTGTAGACACCTTGGTCGATTACAATGCTGCAATTGGCCTCCAGGAGGTGTCTCACTATTACTGTTCTCGCCTCTCTGGTCATCACACCTCTGGCCCTGCCCCCACCCCTTAAATTGCTTGGGAATTTTGAAAGTCCCCTTCCTGTTTGCTTGGTGATGCGTGAAGTGGTCTCAGTGCATCTCTCCAGGTGACCATGTCTGCTCCACACACCAAGTGATCCCGTTTGGAGCAATGCCGAGCTGCTGGACCTCATCAGCATTTAGGGAAAGGAGGCTGTCCAGTCTCAGCTGCGCTCCACTGTAGGAATTATGATACCTATGAACAGATTTCACAATGCATGAAAGAAAGGAGCCGTGACCGGAACACACTGGAGTGGAAGGTCACAGTGAAGGAGCTGTGGAACATGTACCACAAGGCATGGGAGGCAAACTGCCGCTTCAGTGCTGCGGCCACGAGCTACAAAGAGCTGGACCTGATACTCAGTGGTTACCCCACCTCCACTGCAAAGGCCACTGTGGATACTTCAGTGGCTCACGTGCCAGTCAAGAGTGGATCGAGCCAGGAGGAGGAAATCTTGGATGGGGAGGGGGATGCAGAGGCAGAGGATAACTCTGAGGTCAGAGATGTATGCAGCCAGGAGCTCTTCTCTACCCCAGAGGAGCCTAGCCAGTCGCAGCTATCGGAGCTTTGTGAAGCACAAACAGAGAGGAGACCCCTGGTAAGTGGCTTGGATTTTGGGAATCGCTGAAGCCAGTTGCTGGGAGCAGGAGAGTTGCAGAAAGCAGGCTTGTGTCAGTATGATGCATGTACCACCACATGCCTAGTCTGAGTGATGGAACAGGGTGTTGATTGACTCCCTCACTTCACGGGAATCTGCATCAGAGATTTCCATGAAACACTCATGGAGATACTGGGCAATCCGTTGCCACAGGTTCTTTGGCAGAGCTGCTTTGTTTCTTGTCCCATTAAGGGTAACGTTCCCATGCCACTCTGTCATCACTGGCAGGGGGAGGACCATTGCTGCACACAGGCGAGCCGCATAAGGGCCAGGGTGGAAGCCGCAGTCTTGGAGAAGAACCTCCCTTGATTCCCTGCTCACCTTCAGCAGCAAGATATCTTCCATAATGAACACAGCCTGTGAAAAATGTAGGAACAGTAATGATCCACCCCCCGACAGTGCTGGCTCTACCCAAGAGCCACATGCCCAGTGTTCAGCACGGTCCTGGAACATTGATTTCCTCTACCACTGCTGTTACCATTTTGGGGGTCGTGTGGCTCATGTGTGCTTGCCTGGGGTCAGCCACTTAGGTATGTGAATAGTGGCTGTGTTTTAAATCAGTGGTCTGTGTGTTGCAAACAATACTGCTTCTGCAAAATGTTGCATTTTGGCTTCACAGAGATGACCTTGAGAGCCCAGCCTCCCTCTTTGTTATCGCCAGCTGAACAGCTGCGCAGAATTAGAAGGGGGCTACGAAGAACTAAAGAGGACTTTCTGTGTGATGTCATGATGCACTCCACAGCTGAAAAACAAGAATTGAAGGAGTGGCGGGACAGCAAAAAGAGGGATTGAAAGGAGAACGCAGAGCACCAGAATGAAGCCATGGAGCAGCTCTTAAACATTATGGAGCACCAAGTGGACACGCTGCAGGCGCTACTAGCGCTGCAAACTGAGCAGCTCTGTGCCCGCCCTCCCCTGCAGCCGCTGTTGCAAAACTCTTTCCCATACACCCGGACACCACCAACTCACTCTTATCAACCTCCTGGCCCCAGTCTGTACCCGCTGCATTCCGCTCCTCCCCTGTCACAGTCCAGCCCTGTGGACTCCCATTACCTACTGCACTCAACACCCATCTCTCTGCAGTTTAGCCCTGCTAAAGTACTGCACCCACTGCATTGTACTCCAAAGGAGAAGGTTGGATATGATACTTGGACATACACAAATCTTTAATCGTCCCAGGACCCCACCTCCTCCTGGGACCCTCCCTTTCCCCATCCCTCTTTGTGCTGATGTGATGTTTTTGTTTGTCTCTCTGCTCTGATTGTTGTTTTTTAATAGAAGAATTGTTTTAGTTTGAAAGCCATCTTTATTCCATTAATTGAAAGCAAACAGAGTACTGCAAAGCAACAGGCAATTTTCTTAAACCTTCACAGTGCATCGTCTGCACCAATCACAATCATCTCCTAGTATTACAAGCACTGCGCTCCTGAGCATAGCAACAAATATTAGTGGCATTCAGCTTCAAATTGCTGCCTCAAGGCATCCCTGATCCTTATGGCCCCACGCTGTGCCCCTCTAATAGCCCTGGTCTCTGGTTGTTCGAATTCAGCCTCCAGGCACTGAGCCTCAGCGGTCCAGCCCTGAGTGAAGCTTTCACCCTTCACAAATACAAGTACAGCACTCGGCTATAAGTATAGGAATATTGTCATCGACCAGGTCCAGCCTCCCATATAGGCAGCACCAGCGGGCCTTTAAATGGCCAAAAGCACTCTCAACAGTCATTCTGCACTTGTTTAGCCAGTTGTTGAACCACTCCTTGCTGCTGTCAAGGTGCCCCATGTGTGGCTTCATAAGCCACGGCATTAAGAGGTAAGCAGAGTCTCTGAGGATCACAATGGGCATTTCGACTTCCCCTATGGTGATCTAGTCTCGAAAGAAAGTCCCTGCTTGCAGCTTCCTGAACAGACCAGTGTTCCGAAACACGCACGTGTCATGCCTCTTTCCAGACCAGCCTGTGTTAATGGCCGTGAAATGCCCACAGTGATCCACAAGCACCTGAAAAACCATTGAGAAATACCCCTTCCTATTAATGTACTCGGTGGCTAGGTGGTCTGGTGCCAGAATTGGAATATGTGTGCTATCTGTTGCCCCTCTGCAGTGAGGGAAGCGCATTTGTGCAGAGCCATCCACAATCTCACACACGTTGCCCAAAGTCACTGTCTTTCGGAGCAGGATGTGATTAATGGCCCTGCACACTTCCGTCAACATGAGTCCAATGATCGACTTTCCTACACCGAACTGCTTAGCAACTGATCGGTACCAGTCTGGAGTAGCCAGCTTCCACAGTGTAATCTCCACGTGCTTCTCCAGTGGCAGGGCAGCTCTCATTCTCGTATCCTTGAGCCGCAGGGCTGGGGCGAGCTCATCACACAGTCCCATGAATGTGGTTTTCCTCATCCGAAAGTTCTGCAGCCACTGCTCATCATCCCAGACGTGTATGACGATGTGATCCCACCACTCAGTGCTTGTTTCCTGAGCCCAGAAGCGGTGTTCCATTGTGGTCAGCACCTTCGTGAATGCCACAAGCATTCTTGTGTTGTAGCTACTACGTGTGGTGGGATCAGTGTTGAACTGCTCTTGCCTTTGTAGTTTAAGGAATAACTCCACTGCCACTTGTGACATGTTGGTGAGGCTGTGCAGCATATTGGTCAATAGTGTAGGATCCATTCCTGCAGACCAAAGAGGCAGAGTAGAGCACGCAATACACAAACCGCCAAATGCAGACGGAAGCATAAAGATTGCTGGGATGGAAAGCAATGCATCACGGGGCATTGGGACAGGACCCAGGATGCTCCGCATCCCACTCTGCCTTCCCACAACTCTTAGTGGCAGAAGAGGAAGAGATGCTCTGTGGGATAGCTGTCCAGAATGCACTGCTCCGAATACCGCTGCAAGTGCCGCAAGTGTGAACACGCTATTGCGCAGGCAGCTGATAGTGTGAACATACAACAGTGGTTTCACTTCAGCACTCTGAGCGGCACTGTAACTGCTGGTGCTGTAACTCTGGCAATGTAGACATACCCTGTGATACACCTAAATCAATCTAAGCAAGGGTTAAACCAATTTAACTTATGTCAGTAACTTACTGATTTTTTTTTAAAATCAGTTTGGTGCATTGTTTAGTATAGACAAGGCCTTGTGCAGTATCTGGGGCTCTGTAAAACTTAGGCCTTGTCTACACTGCCACTTACAACACTGAAACTTTCTTCGCTCAGGGGTGTGAAAAAAACACCCCACTGAGCGATGCAGGTGTCAGCGCTGTAACGTGGCAGTGTAGACCGTGCACCAGCACTGGGAGCCATGCTCCCAGCACTGTTAGGTATGCCCGCGGTGGGTTTTTTTACAGCGCTGGGGGAGCTCTCTCCCAGTGCTGGAGCTGCAGCTACACAAGCTACATTAAAGCACTGCCATGGCAGTTCTTTAACATCAGCTGTGTAGCAGTGCTTTCGATGCTGGCATTCAGGATGTAATAGGAGCCTTAAATGCGGGCAAAGACCATCAAACCTTATCTCCTCATTGGTGGAACAGTTTGTGCTATGGCTCCTCCTACAGTTAGTATTATGTCCACACTAGGAGCAGGAGAGGAGGAATAGCTTCGCACCACCAAAACAGGAAGCATCTGTAAAAAAACAAACAAAAAAATCTAGTATTTTCACCACAAGTGAACCTTGTGCACTCAAGAGCACAAGGTGTAGATTTTACTTATCCATGAATCAAACCACACAGGTCTTTTGCAGGGAGGGGGAGGGGAGGTGAACATTGAGCTTAAGAGCCTAAGCGCTTGAATCCTAAATGGAGCTAGTCAAAGATTAGAATGCAGGAAGGGAGTCGGAGAAGAATAAATAAGACAGCATCCTCTTGTATGCTGAAACGGTTGAAGCTACGTTAAAACCCTTTCTGAGGTTATTTAACATATGCATTATCAACGAATTTTGGGCCCAAAATGTAGATTGCTTAATGACACTTCCAAAAATAAAAGCAGGGAGTGCTATACTAAAGGTATTTACAGTAAACTTGAAAACTGCATTTCCATCTGAGAATTTTGGACTTAGTATTGTTATGGGTAACCCCTAAGTTTACTGTAGCTGGAAGAGATTAGAAACAACTTTTGTTTTTGTTTGTTTGTTTGTTTTTTCCAGTTAGTATATTCCCTGTTTGAAAGCACTTAGCATATAATTAGTTTCAGGGTTTTGTTAGTGCATGTCCTGCAAAAGGATGTTTAACAGAAAATACAGCAGCAGGAGAATTGAAACTGAAAAGGTAGCAAGAAGTGTTAGGTATGCCAATGTGTGTGCAGGGATGGCAGGAGAGGAGTGGTGAGCTTGAGCACAGTTGGTGGAAAGCACAGGCATAGCTAAAAGACCCTCCTTAATCTAAACAGGGGAAGAAAAGCCCCTAAAACATATTTTATAAAGAACTTTTACTAATCAGAATATATTCTTGTAAAGGTCCCCTTTAAACCTTTCCCTCCAGTCCTGACCCCAAACACAAAGTGAAATTGACTGGTTTAATTTCACTATCTAAGATGGCAGCATTGCACTTATCAGTCATAAATTGTGAAAAGTAAACTCGGTTTAAAAAACAGTCAGCAATTTCAGTAGTCTGAATTGTCCTGTTGAAATAACTCCCCTCAACTGTTGTGACTTCTAAATGGTCTTGGAGGCTGTGATCACACTGAGTCCAGGTACCTAACATCAAGGCTTCCTGTCGCTGCTGAAAGTCTGTGAATTGCATTGCCTTGTGGGACAGGGCAGCCATGTAGAATAAACCTGGTATATAGCATTCTTGCTTTCTTTTCTTTCAGCCCAGTACATAGTGCTAGGGCATAGGGGACCATTTTGCCTTTAAGATAATTGTGTGTTGGAGAGGATCAAAGAGCTTGAGGGTTTCTTGGATGAAAGGGGATTTTCTCCATGGACAGCTGCAGTAGTGCATTAGTACTGCAATGGATTATCTTTCCATGATTTGTGGGATCTCAACCAGATATAGGGGGCCAGAGTGAAAGCCTTCTGTAATAGGGAGACCACTGGACTTTTTTCTTTTTTAAACAGGGTATTGCAGAATGTTCTTAAACTGGAAATAGTTTTGGGGAAGGTGGAGAAACCAAACACAACTCTCCATTATGATTAACCGCACCTGGCAGTCTACATTTATCCTGTTCTGTGATGGAGCTGCTCTTTGAAGAGGGTGAGCATGGAGCAGATTCCAACTGAATGTCTGATATCCTGCAGTGTCAGTGTGTACTTGGGAGGGAGCAGAGGTTCTCCTCAGGTGAACAGACTGGTTGTGGTAGGTATCAAGATTGTCAGATGCCCAGACTTACACTCATTTTGTGAAACTTCTGTTAATGGTTGCTCTGAAAAGTGACCTTTTACTGGGGGTGCCGCTTTTGGAGCATGGAGGGGTATCTGTCCTCTATTGTTTCTCAGTAATGGAGAGCTTTTTACCACTGTCTCTGTGGCTGGCCTTAGAATTTGTGCAGATGGAGGCAAACTGCCAGACATGAAGATCAGGTTGTGATTTGCCTTCCTGATCTGGTTCCACTGCTAGAGAGAGAGAGGGGGATCTGAATGTGCATTGCAGAGCTCTGGAATGTTGGTCCCCAGGTGGCCTGCTACCTGCTTTGCTTGTGTTTAAATCTGGCTGGATTGTATCCTTTTACTGCTTAGTTAACAAATGTTGAAATCATGCTGGCCTGGTATTAGTCATGACTAGGTTGTGCACTTCTTCAGAAGTGTCTTGAACTAATAGGCTGGCAGAGCTTGCTTAGTGTGGCCAGAAATATGACTGTAACAACAATTTCTTAGTCGATCTCTTTGCTCCCCTTTGTATATTCAGAATATTTACTGACTGTAATGACAAATACAGTATAAGTGATGTTACCTCTTTCTTAGACCTTGAGAGCCAGGATAGCTATGGGAGAGTGAACTGGGTTCTTTTCCAGCTTGTTATTCACAAAATAAATTTCAGTTATAGAATCTGTTTCACTAGTGATGTACAAGCCAGAAAGAACCCAACTTGACTTTCAGATCCCATGGCTTACAGTTAGGAAAAGCCTCTTTCCAGTTCTATTTGTAAACTGATGAGATTTAATCTGAAATCTTAAAGACAAACATGGACCTCCATTTGCCATTTATAGTTACTTCTCAGAGGAAACACTACACTTTATAATTATAACTTACTTAGCAGGAACTACTATGCCATGTGAATCTTGAGCATGCAGGACTATACTGCTAAGCAACAATTATAAAGTGTATTTTTCCCTCTGAAAAGTTGCTCCTTGAATTGTTAGGCGACATGCATGCTTGGCAGGTGTATTGGATAAACCTCCTTCTAGCCAATTAGAAGAAATGCCATTATGATGTTGCTGACTGAATAGACCTTTTCCTGTTCCCCATGCTTGGATTTCTTGATATAACCTGTCCACTTCATCTGGAAAGACTGTAGTCAGTGGAGAGGAAGGAGGATGTACGTCCTCCCAGTGCTAGATTTTGTCTGAGTAATGTGCTCAGGGAAGGGATGATTAAAACGTGATATAATGGAAGTTTCACGTAGAAAGCTGACACTCTGTCGCTATAAACAATATATCATTCTGGAAGTTGGAATTTCTAAACTGGATGCTGGTGTCAACAGAGGGCCATCCAGAAGGTGAGCTTGAACTGCGTCACTAACTTTGGGTGACTGGGGGTGGGTGCTCATGCTGCTAGGACTGCTGGTGTCTGAAAGTAGATCTAGAAGAGAATGCTGGATAGCAGCAATTTTAGGAGGAGGAAAACCCCCGAGCTGATACTTCAGAAGTGGTGAACTGGGACAGCCAGGGCTTGGAGCAGTGATCCTAGCTCTCTTTTCTCCTTCCTCCCCACCCCCAAACCCTCCATCACGCTGTGTGGAAGTGTCCCAGTTCTTGCAGCTGTGTTAATTGTAATGGGTCATTTAGTTCTGAAATCTCTGTTTATAAGGGGCAAGTCCTTGCCTCGGTGTGACAGCTGCCGCCTTGCACTTTCCCGCAGGCTGGAAATAACTGCATGTGACATCGGAGCAGAGTAGGGTGGGGGAGGGAGGAGATTTTCTGGCTTCTTCTTAGTGCTCTAATGGCTTTGCTGTGTGACTCTTTTCCCATGTGGACTATAGCCAGTCATGCCCCACATACTTAGCATATCTCTCCACTGGCAGTACCTAGGCAGTATAGAAACTCTCTTATGCAGTTGGAGCTCTGCTTCAAGACCGTTGCTGATTCCAGAGCCGCATGAGTGCTGCCGGACTACACTGTGGAGGTGCGGGGAAGCAAGTGTGAGGCTTCCTCTGAGTGTAAAGGAGGCCTGTTTGAAATGAATATATTTGCCTTTCTGGAAAGGGAAGCTGCACCACTCTGTAGAAAGGCAGGAAAGGCGAAGAGATTTTGAATAGGGGGTTGGAAAAGGATTCCTTTCCCTATCCCTATCCAAAATCCAAAGCATGAGTCCATGGAAACCCCTGCCCTGCTTTTCCTTCTAGCTGAAGGGCCGTCTCCTGATTGGAATGACAGCTTTGAACTGGAAGACATTATTTCATTAGCCTGCTAATCAGATACAGAGATTACCTGATTGGCTACTTAATAATTAAATGAAGTTGCTTCTAATTCTTTGAGCACACACAGAACTAATTGAATTAACCCTTCACTGCCCTGCATGTCTGGGGTGCTCTTGTGTGAAATGGAGAGGGCTACAGGCAGAGCTGTAGAATTTGGGGGTGTAGGCAGAGGGGGTTATTGTGGGATGTGGATGATGGTACAGACCGCAAGATGTTGTATCCTTTATGAATGAAATGGCCAGTCAGGAGAGTTGTGTATATACATTCTGCTTCAGGAACTAGACCTCAGGCAAAGACAAATGCCCTCAAATTCAGTCAGTCTTTGATATCTTAACAGGAGCTGTCATCCTGATCATTATGCTTTGAGATGTCCATACTTGAAATCTTGTTTGAAAACTACCTCAAGAATTCCCCCGAGTTCACAATGGCATCTCTTGTCTAGGAGTTTGTGGATGGTGAATGGGCTGGTGGCTTCATATCCAACAGGGCTGTAAATAGGAATGAAAAGATTCCGGTGGATCTTTCCTGAAGTGACTACTATCAAGTAGGGCTGAAACATGCTTCCTGGAGCCCCCTGAGCAGTCTTCCTCCAAACCTTGCCACCATAAAAACCCAAAGATACCAGCAGTATTTATTTTATTTTATTTTTTAGCATGAACATGATTAGAATGATCCTTTGTCAAGTCAGTATCCTGCTATATCAGTCACTACCTTGAGCCTGGCTGTTTCAGTAGTTAGTTGTGTACACACCTGCTGTAGTGCGAGAGCAGCAGGATATTGCTCAAGGAGCCAAATCAGGGCATGCAATTTTCAAATAATGCTGTAAGTGTGTGGAATAAATATGGAAAGGGTGTTAAGGAGAAGCATGGTCAGACTGGAACCCCACATCATCCTGTACGTAGCCACCTTTCAGTGTAAGGTGGGGAGACAGATTTACACCATAATTCAGAATCTCCAACTCCTCATCCGTGATAATTGAGCAGTGATGTGAAATATCAAATTTTTGCTGCCAAGACAGCAGTGCTGCTTTTGCTTATCTCTCACTGGCAGCTTGCTAGAACAAGTTTCTACCTAGCAGTATGAAACATACAGTGTTAAGAGGCCATCATAACTTTCTCCAATGCTTTCCATCACTCTTAGGGCTTGGCTACACTCGAAATTTCAAAGCACTGCTGTGGGAGCGCTGCCGCGGCAGCGCTTTGAAGTGTGAGTGTGATCGCAGTGCCAGCACTGGGAGAGAGCTTTCCCAGCACTGCACGTACTCCACCTCCTCATGGGGATTAGCTTGCAGCGCTGAGAGCCGCGCTCCCAGCACTGCGGCACTGTTTACACTGGCGCTTTACAGCGCTGTATCTTGCTGCGCTCAGGAGGGTGTTTTTTTCACACCCCTGAGCGAGAAAGTTGCAGCGCTGTAAAGCGCCAGTGTAGCCAAGGCCCTAACCTCCTAAACACCAAGTACCTAGTTACTAGACTAGTTGTCTTCCTTTTGCTAGAAGACTGATGGCTGTAGTCTTGTGAGAGCCTGGCTGTCTATTGCGAGATAGGTGTTTGGGCTGGCTGGTTTGTTTGTCTTTAAATCTTGCTCCCAACTGCTTCCACACATGGTGAAAAGCTGGAAATGTCCATGAAAACAGGGCAGCAGACTGCTGGCGAAATAGTGGGCAAATTTCCAGATTAACAGTTGACATTTAGAGTTCTCTGCCCAGCGTAGAGCATTTGAGAGTGATGGCCCCTGCTATCTAAGGCCTTGGCTACACTGGCACTTCACAGTGCTGCAAGTTTCGTGCTCAGGGGTGTGAAAAAACACCTCCCCTGAGCGCTGCAAGATACAGCGCTGTAAAGCGTCAGTGTAATCAGGGCGGCAGCGCTGGGAGCGCGGCTCCCAGTGCTGCACGCTACACCTGTAAAGGATGTGGTTTACATGCAGCACTGGGAGAGCTCTCTCCCAGCGCTGCCGCTCTGACCACACTCACACTTCGAAGCGCTGCCGCGGCAGCACTCCGAAATTCAAAGTGTAGCCTAGCCCTAAGGGTATATGGCTACACTTGAAACTTCAAGAGTGTGGTCGCAGCACCAGCGCTGGGAGAAAGCTCTCCCAGCGCTGCACATACTCCACATTCTCATGGGGTTTAGCTTGCGGTGCTGAGAGCCGCGCTCCCAGCGCTGGGGAACTGTTTACACTAGCGCTTTGCAGCGCTGTAACTTGCTGCGCTCAGGGGGGTGTTTTTTCACACCCCTGAGCGAGAAAGTTGCAGTGCTGTAAAGTGCCAGTGTAGCCAAGGCCTAAGGTCGTTATTAGGTTGGGATGGAGGTAGAAGGCTTTTTAAAGGAGAGAGAAATAAGTGAAAGGAGGGGAGAAGACAACTCTTAAATGTAGTGCCTGATGAGACAGGTAAGATCTTCATTCATAAGCTAAGCTATGGATATGCTTGTTTTCCTCACCCCGTTGACCCTTCCTTCAAATTTCCACAAAATTATCTTCCTTTTTCCTCTCAATCCTCTAGCAAATCAGAAGCAGGATTTGCATTTTGTAAATTATCTACCTCTTTTTTTTCTGTCCAAGGGAAGAATTGGGGGAGTCTTTTCTGGCATGTGGGCTGAAATATATTGAAAATGAGTTTTTAGATTCACACTCATTGAGGCAGACTAGGTGCTTCTGGCAGAAACCAGTTGAGTTTTGGTATTGAGAATAATTAGTGCTGTGCTTTTTGCTGTAAAAGAGGGACGTGTAGTGACAAATGCCAGCCTAGCTTGGTCCATTTTAATACAAAGCTGTGTTCTAGCTTCATGGGGAGATTCCAGAAACGTAGCGAGGTACTCTAGTGGGATGGTGGATGTGCTCATTTGTGTGCAATTAACCATAATGCTTTTCTCTGACAGCAGTTTCCATATTAGAGCTCTGGATGCGCTCATGGAGGCAGTCCTCCTGCTCCACAGCATGCTTTGTATGCCAGAATGGGAGGGATTTGGAGTGGGGAAGGCTTTAGCCACTTCTCTCCTTTTTTGTTTTTGTTTATGGGTTTGCAAAATCAGATTAGCATTTCAATGTCACCAGCTTTGAAGCAAACGCCCCTGGGGTGTGGTGATAGTTTGGCTGTTTGAGCATAGCCAGTTTGAGATTGCCATTAATGCTTCTAAGCCCCCCCCCACCCCCCACAACTCCCCCTCGTCCTTCTGTGCTGGTGAGGATATGAAACCTAAGGCCTTGTCTGCATTGAGGATATGCCCAAATCAGTGTTGCTGTGTTTGTGCAAAATCCTAATATGGTCAGGCAGTCACTATGCACTCTGATTTAGACTGGTGCTGCTTACTCCACTTTCAAGCCAAGGGTAGGCTGCATTGGTATGAATTGTGGAATAGTGATTTAAGCTATGTCTACACTACAGACTTTACAGCGGCTGTAGCTGAGCTGCTGTAAGATCTCCTGTGTAGCCAGCCGCTCTATGCCAATGGGAGAGAGTTATCCCGTCAGCATAATTAAAATATCCCCCAGTGAGAGCATCTCCTGCCGACATAGCACTGTCCAGAGTTTTTGTCGGTGAAACTTATGTCGATTAGTGGTGTGGTTTTTTCCACACCCCTGACTGACAAAAGTGTTTGTGTAGAAATAGCCTTAGCCTGCATATACTATGACTTTTACCTGTGCATCTACAGTGGTGGCAAAAGTCGCTAGTCTGAACATCATCAAAAAAAGCATTTGTTAGAAGCTATTTTTGCTACATGGAAATCTTTCCTATACGAGGAAAGTTACCCACTGATGACAGTGGGCACCACAATGAGTGCAGCTGGTGCTAAGCACTGTTTAGCTGCTAGCATGCTCAGCTAACCACAGTGCCTAATTGGTGTTGAGCATGGCTTGTCCTTCGCTATCTTTGCTATTAATCTGTGGTGTGCACTAGTTCAGCTGCACCCATTCCTGGCACCCACTGTCTGCAATGGGTAGTTTTCCCAGTGAAAACGAGGCCTTAATGTTTAACAATCCTGGGGGGTGGGAGGAAGGGAAAGTGTTAACATGGTTGTGCCACACAGTGCAGACACGTGCACAACTTTGTTAAAACAGTTTACAAGTTACCCTCCGGATCTGGAGTTCATCTTTACTGTAATGTTAGCTCCAGGCATAACTTGAGGGTTGTCTCTAACCCAACACCCATGCACACACAAAAATCTCTGGCTTGAGTTAAGTTGTGCTTTAAACTTGAGCTAGCTGGTCCATCGAGGTCAAGAGCTGCTGACGCTTGAGCTAGTAATGCAGTTGGTAGCTGGTGGGGGAGGCACAGCTACTCAGTGACTGTATTAGCAACACACAGTGCAGCTTGAGTTGTTTTGGAGTCTGACTGCTCTCACAAGAGATATCCTGAGCTAAGGCTGCAGTGAAGATGAGCCCTAGGACACAGCCATCCCTTTGTCCATTCTGACTGATGCAACTGCATTAGCAGAAGCAGTTCTTAAAAACGAGTGCACTGAAAGTAGGAGAGGTCCTTTGGTGCTGCCCTGTTCCCCTGAAGCTGCACTCATTTACATTGCTGCAAATTTGGAGTAAGTCCAGTTACCCTAAGTGGATTTATTCTAGACTTAAATCCTGTAGTAATTGCAAATGGGAGCTACCTCTTCAGGACACCATGTCGTTCTTTATATACCGCTACTTCATTACTGTGCACCATCCAAAAGGCACAATGAATGAGGAAGGAATGACGCAGAAATAAATATGACCACGTACTTTAAGATATATGTAAGGATGGCAGACTTAAGGTTGTGTGAGGGTAACATGTTAAAGGGAAAATATGGGTTTGTACCCTTTTTTCTTTTCTGATATAAAGAAAGCATGACAGGCTTTTTCCCGTAACACAATCAAATAAAATGATGATTATTTTTTTTACCACAGATATATGAGGAGTGATGAAACAGGTCAAAGGATTTCTCTGTTTGTAGATATTAACAAACGGAGTTTTAAACAGTTTGAATGAAAATTATTTCCCTTCTAAGCTAGTTTCACTTTCTTGGTATTTGTGAGGTTATCCTATCAGTCCTCTGGTCTTCAGAGAAACTTCTAGGTTAGACAAAACCTGACTAAAGTGGAGAACCCCCCCCGCCCCCAACAAGTAGTAAAATTAACCCCTCTGTTACCTCCACCAAACAAACCAAAGCTAAAGAATCTTTCAGGCCCCTTTTACACACAATAAAGAAGCAAAAAGGGTACAACACATTTCCTTTTCCTTTACAGCTCACCATTAACTTTGGCATTTCAACTTAATGCTTCCCTTTCCAACACAACATTCTTTTAACATAAGTAAAACAGATCTGTACTCCAGCTACTGTAAAGGAGAGGCCCCTCCCTTCCGAATTCTGGTTTTAAATCAGGGATTTTTTTTTGTTGTTGTTGGAATGGATGTGTGAAATATCCCTTAATAAACAGGAGATCTGAATGTTAGACTAGACAACTTTTGTGGCAGTGAAAAGAATACTTAGGATTAGAGGAGAAATGGCAGGATGGAATAGTGAGAAGGTGCTTGTCCCTCAGCTCTTACTGAAAGAGAAGAGCAGGAAACCTCCTCACCCCTAGGTTTGTAACTATTAGGGCTGTTGAAGCAGGGTGAGAGGAAATGCTCTAGGTACTACAGGCTTTATGAACAGGTGAGCAGCTGAGTGATCTGAACCAGTTTTGTAGGCCTTATGGGTCTGAAGCACAGTTTGAAAATATGAACTGAATGTTACAGATGCCATGACATCTTGAATCTGCAGACTGCCTGAAACAATAACTCAGAGATTATGAACTTCCCCGTTCATTTCCAGTGGTTTGCTGTGCTGGAAATTTGAAGATGACATTTAAAATGTTGACATTGTTAACTATTTCACTGCTGATGGTTTTAGCAGAAACATGCAGTTAACTGGCTCCTCACACAATCCCAGAGTGCCTTCTGAGGGGGCCAAAAATTCTAAACTGTCCTCTATTCAGCTGCAAAAACAACTCCAGCTTTGCTTTTATGATGCAGCTCTTGAGTTGTCGATTCAAAAGTCTTTCACATATTGAAAAGTGAAAATACGGGAACTGTGTACATTTTTTAAATATAAAAATAAACAGGGTCTACTGCATTGAGTGTATTATTAATTTGATGTTTACTTTAAAAAGTACATTTTAAATATAATGAATCTGCTACAGAATTTCCAGTTTGCCACATACACATTAGTGAGGCCTAGAGTGTAGGAAACAAGCAGAACTACTAGAAATTATACTGCTGTTAATGGAAATCGAGATCTAGAGAGCAAAAAACACAGTTGTGCAGTATGGATATAACATTTGGAAAGCCAATCGAGACTGGTACACCTGTACCTCAATAGAACATGACCCAATATAAGACGAATTTGGATATAACTTGGTAAAGCAGTGGGGAGTCCCGGGCCCTTTAAAGCGCACCCGAGCCCCGCCGCTTTACCGCGTTATATTCGCCCAGGCTGGGGCCGGGGGTTGGGGTGTGGGAGGGAGTATGGGTTCTGGGCTGGGGGTGCAGGCTCCAGGGCAGGGCCAGAAATGAGGGGTTCAGGGTGTGGGTGCGGGCTCCAGGCTGGGGCAGGGGTTTGTGGTGGTGGTGCAGACTCTGGGAGGAAGTTTGGGTGTGGGAGGGGTCTCAGGAGGGGATGAGAGGTGCAGGTTCCAGGTGGCACTTACCTTGAGGGGCTCCCTGGAAGCGGCAACATACCCTTTGGCTCCTAGGTGGAGGTGCGGCCAGCTGGCTCTGCGCGCTGTCTACACCTGCAGGTGCCACCCCCGCAGCTGCAGTTCTTGGCCAATGGGAGCTGAAGAGCCAGCACTCAGGGCAGGGGCAGCATGTGAGCCCCATTGGCCATTTCTCTGCCTAGGAGCGAAGGGACATGTCTCCGCTTCTGGGGAGCCATGCAGAGCCAGGTAGGGAGCCTGCCAGTCCTGCCAACTGGACTTTTAACGGACACCTGGCAACCTCAAGGAGGTGCCTCTTGCTGGCTTTATTCAGTTTTGATCAAATTATAAACTGCTGAAAATCACCAATTCTGCTTGTTTCACACAGACTAGTTTGTTTTTGTCAGTGCACCAAAATCCCTCAGAATTTCCATTAGCACTGTGCATACAGTAGGGTCTCTCTTCAGCAGTTAGTGCACACACACAGCTGAACCTATGGGTAGGGTACATATAAAATGGCAGCTAGCATAGACGCTGACTCTGTGGGTGCTCTGGGGCTGGAGCACCCAACGGCAGCTCCCTGTCCTCCCCCCCCCCCCCGCACCAGCTTACCTCTGCGAGCCCGCCGCCGTGTCCTGCTTCTTGCTCACTCCCTCCCAGTGCATGACGAAGAGGGGGATTATTGCACATTAAAAATAAAATAAAATAAAAAAAAAAAAACTACTTTTAAATGATTTAGAGTACAAAATCAAGTACTTGATCATTCAGAAGTATTAGATTTATGGTTGCCTGTGCAACTTTAATTCTCCTCCCTTGTGCATACGCATTAAAAGTCTTTAATTACAGGATCATGTACTTTTTTTCTTTTTCGAGAGGACCCCTGCCATAATTCAGTACAGAGAATAGATGGTGCTCAGGAAGTGAATCAGGACTGTGTAGAGAATGAAGGAATTGCTTGTAGGATTCCCAGGGGTGAAAGTAATATAAATGACTTAGGCCTTGGCTACACTTGCAAGTTGCAGCGCTGGTGAGGGGGTTACAGCGCTGCAACTTACTCGGTGTCCACACTTACAAAGCTCAGCCAACGCTGCAAC
>NC_133769.1:118891662-118980550 GCF_003597395.2 Chelonoidis abingdonii
GGAGAAGTAAGATTTATCCTATTAGACACAGCCCTTAACTCCATCACGTTGTCAGTATGGCCGTTCACCGTCGCGGCATGCACTCTAATTTCATTGCATTCATTTTATTCTTGGTCAAAAGTGCTCACCATATGTGGCTGGGTTAGGAGATACAGGACCCCTTATAAGGGCTTCTGTCAGCTGCTATTGGAATGTCCTTCTGTTAAACACAGCTGAGAACCCAAATAAGTTCTCTGTCCACTCTCCCCTCCGCAAACCAAACAGATAGCTATTCAACTTCCAGTGATCACCCTAACTTTCCCATCTCCTCTTGACACAGCTCTGGTATTCTAATTAAGAGACTACAAGGTTCCTCTGGACAAGTCCACTGGAGCTAGCTGCTAACCAAGAACGATTTGTTGTATCAGAGGCTACACTTTCACAACTACGTGCACAGATAAATCAAACACTGTTTCCGCTTGCAGATTGTGCCTCTGGAAGCCTTCCATGCCTTGTCTGAAGTCTTGCAAAGCTGTCTAGGTTTCAATCAACACACTGTCTATAACCCCAAATGGGAGTGGGGGGGGGAGGGATGGGTCCTCTGGGTCCCGATATCATCGTATGCAGGAGACTGTATAAATAGCTGCGCGCACACTCTAGAGAAGCGCGGGAGAGGGGAATCTGAAGTGTGGCGCCCAGCGTGAACTCCTCTTGTTTTGTTTTGGTAATTAATTTCCCTTGAATAGAGCCATGCTATGGGCTCCTGTTTCTGTCGCTTTCATTCTGAATCGCAGCCTTATTGGATGGGCTAAGAGTGGTTTCTTTTTTTTTATTTCAGGTTGGGGGAGGTTTGTATTTCCTGCCCAGTCCCGATAAATGAGTTAGTGAGACTGCTTGGACTCCATAAGCTTGGACCGAGCGAGAGAAGCAGGCTGGTGGGGCAGGAATTTCCCAGAATCTTGCGCATGATCTGTTCCAACAGAGACTTCCTTGGAAGTCCTCCTGATAAGCTTTTTTGCCCTTGTTTACCATTCCACCAGCTTCTCTCTTATTTTGGGGTAAAAGACAGTAGGGTTTTTGCCATAGCTCTTGTGTGCTGCCAGAGCAAGCAGCCCACCTCCAATCACACTTCCCATTCTTTCACCCCCGAACTCCTCCAGCTCCTAAATTAGCTTCCCCTGTGCTCCCAGTCTCCATCCCTCCTCCCGACAGGCATCGTATCAAGTTTTACGTGTCGGGAGGGGGGCCCCAGGGTGAGTTTGTTCGTCCCTTTGTGGAGCTCCACAGGACCGTCCAGCTTAGTCTCCAACCAACTGCTGAGATTGGCTGCCTTCCAGGAGCAAATGTTAAAGGGGCTGCTGCCTTTCATCTACTTGCTGATCCTGCTGCCTTTTTATTTTATCTGTATTCTGGAAGTTAAAGAACACACCCACCACGTCACTCCTGCATGGGTGTTTTTGAAATAGCAGAGTTATTATTTATCACCAGTTTGGCTTCTCCTGTCACCCGCCCATTCAGGCTTTGAATCGTCGACCTCTGCTTTTTTCCTCCCTGACTGTAGATTTTACGCCAAAATTTGGTTAATGGGAGTCCTGCTCTTAACAATCATCTTTCCTTGGGCAGGCTTGAGTGTATGCAATTTCTTTAATCATGAAGGGAGCGGAAGTTTGTGTGTGTGACAGTAGTTAAAATATTATGGTCACCTTGTACAAAGACAGGTTTTGGCAGAGGAAACTAGCAACCATGCTGAAGAAGAAAGGTTCTATTGAGAGTTAAAACGATTGTGCTTCACATATGCAGGAATGATCAGAAGATCTGCACTATAGTCTACTTTTCCCAAATCACACAGAAATCTGTGGCAGTGTCACTTACCTCTGCTACTTCAGGTCCCATCTGTTAAAATGAGATAACTTATAGCAGATGATGTTGTATCTATATTCATTAATATTGCAAACTCTTTAGACTCATGGGATGCAAGACCCACTGTACAAATACGAGTGTGTTAAAATCAGAGGCTGTCCACAATATAACCTGCGTCCTACATGCAGCCCATGTCATGCCTGTTTTTAACAACTGAGTAAGAACATAGTAATACAGTGCTTTGTGAAATCTCCCCAAATACAGTTTCCTATTTATCAAAGGAAGAATTATATATAGGCAACTTTACGGGCTGCCTGCATTTAGTTTGGAATATACTCAAAGTTCGTTACAGCTTTCTGTCTCTAGCAAGTGCTAATAATTGCTCTCTGAGTTTAGTGATCCTCCAACTTTAAGTCAAACAGGACTATGACCTCCCGACATAAGCTAAGAATTCCTTATGATGGCATTCTATCTCAAAGACAGAAGAAAAATGCCTAATAATTTATATCACTAGAATCACTGCAGATTCTGCATGTCCTGCGACTGGTTTAGAAGTAGACTTGCCTCCATGAATCTCCCTGTGGAGAGAGCTGGTATACTATCTTCCCAAGACGAGTCAAAACATTCCTGAGTCAGCCAAGTGGTGCTTAAAAACAAAGCGTATATGCTCTTGCCCCAGGAGCTGAGCCATCTGCTCCTAATTGTTCCAACTTTCTACTAATTTGGAAGGTTCAGGCAGACGCTTTTTGAGAGATGCCCCCATTCCCTATAATCTATCCATCAGATGTGTTAGTTCGTACTTATTTTGAACTAGTGGACTGTAGAAGTATAGTCTATTTCAAGCTATATAGTATTTTCCCCTCATCAGTAAAAAATAGAGCCAGACATTCTCCTTTGTGGGAATTTCTCTTCTGCCACAGAGTTGCATATTTTTCATTATGTGTACTTTTGGTTGGCCAAACGTACAGCCAAACATGCACCAGATAGATGGTGTTAACAATCCACCCCATATGATCATGTGTAGTTCTGGCATAGTATTAAATGATGCGGTTCTCCCTATTCTCACATTATCCGCCCAATCCTAGAGTCCAACAAATACCCCACTGTTTTCCCCTTTTCATTTCTTGAATCCTTGCCCAACGTTAGTTCACCACAACATTGCTCAACTGCAGGTAACTGGGATTGTTAAGTACTATTCGACTATTGAATATTTCCATCCGACACTGTTCTCTTCAGACTCTAAACAGATTATTACATGCAAAAAACCAAACAACCCCCCACGCTGTTAAGAAGGTTATTTAAATTGTAAGACAATTGCTTGAAAGGAGATGTCAGATTTCAGTCTGCCTGTGAACCTTAATTCTTTCCCTGTGTAGCATTAGATTAGTCTTAGTTGGCATGCTCCATACTTTTTCATGGACCCTACATTCATGATGCACAGAAGATACTGGTTACTTAATTAGGCAGCTGTTTCAATATTTTTTTACCTTCCTCATTCCACTGTCCCCGAGCCTAGTTTACTGCATGTCATACAAAACTCTGCTAACTGAATGTAAATTATCGCCTCACAGGCTTTCCTTATGTGCTCATAAACTCTAGTATCTGAATACAAACATACATTAATTAATCCATCTCAGCACCTCTGAGGAGATTGTCATAATAACTCTATTTTACAGATGGGAAACTGCAGGCACAGGGCGATTAGCCAACATCTGCAAACATCTCCATATAGCTTGATTGCACCCCAAACTTGGGACACTGATTTTTCAGGAATCTCGCTTTTTCCAGGCACCAATCATGTTCAAACATTGTTAGACATAATCATCAATCCTCATATCCCCCCAGGGTGCAAAGGTGAAAGTATCATGAAAGCTACTTTTAAGATGGAGAAAACAGAAAGATAAATGACTTGCTCAAGGCCACACAGTTGAATTCATGGCAGATTACTCATTAGACTCAAGAACCTTCACTGGACCCTAAAACTCATGCTCATTTCCTCAGACACCAATTTCTTAGTGCCCAACGTTCGCATCTCTAGTTCACTGGTCCAGTTACCGTGTGATGTCAGCATTTCTGAAAAGGCGTGTCAGCTAGGGAACCCAGAAACTAAGGACACACCCTGTTAATGGCCGTTTGGAATTTTTTTTTTCCCTTTTGCCGGATCCTTCAAAGTTGCTCCTGGATGCCAATATACCTGCAACAAAAGAAAAGCCAATCTTACTCTTCTCAGCAGTCCCACTTGCTCCTTTCTGCACCCTTCCAATAATACAACAAATGAGGCAGAAATCCTAGAGTGAAGGGCCATTGACATACTGGTAAAATTGCTGCCGATACTGCCATACACAAGCCGATGCGTCTTTAAGTGCTGCTACTGCAGCGTGACCGAAACCCCGGAACTCTTTAAATCCCCACCGCCCCTGAGTCCCAGGTGCGTGGGCCCGGGGGCATGGAGGCTGCTTCGGGGAGGGCTGACCCACGCCCCCCCCTTGCCTAGGCCCCCCCTTCAGGGCCCAGAGGCAGGCCCTGTCCAGTACGGTATGGTACACTACATTTGTGCAAGCTCGCTGGGTATTACAGCGGTGTCGTTCCCGCTGTGTAGGGCAGCGCTGCAGTGTGTCCACACTGACAGTGACCACTGACCACGCTGCGTGTGTCCACACTTGCAGCATTGTGCAGCGTGTTGTGATGGTCATTGTGGGCGCTACCCCACAGAGACTCGTCCCATTTTGGCGTGCGGGGTTGGGGAAGGGACGGAAAGGTGGTGAGTATTCACTTCTGTCCATGCCACGTCTGCATCGCTTGTCCTTTTCACTGTTGTCCATTGTGAGTGCCGGCGATCGATTTCATAGAATATGGAGCCCGAGCTGTCTGAGGATTTGCAGAAATTGCCAGCACATCACCTCGGCAGTGGCTATCCTTATGCTCAAAGGACAGTGAGGAGAGCTTCAATGATGAAATAGATTCGGCTGAACGCGCCTGCACTAAATTGCTTGCGATACGGACTGCTCAGCACCGGTGGGACGACCTTTGGCTCGGAAACAAGTACTGATGGTGGGATCACATTGTCATGCAAGTCTGGGATGGACGATCAGTGGCTGCAGAATTATGATGAGCAAAGCCACTTTCAGTGGGATGTGGGCTGAGCTGCCCAACCTGCAGCGAAGAAAGAGATGAGAGCTGTACGCGTCAGTGGAGAACGGGGCTATTGCATCTGGAACAGCAACCCAACATGCTACCGATGTCAAACAGTTTGGAAGTGGGAACGTCGACGTTGATTAGTGATGCATGCACAGTTTGCAGGCGCATAATCGCATCCTGCTAAGAGAACCGTACTTGGGGAATGTGCAGGACATTCTGGACTGCTTTGCACAATGGGTTTCCTAACTGTGGAGGGGCAATAGCATGGGACGCATATTCCTATTTTGCCACCCCACCTGCCATCCGAGTACGTTAATCAGAAGGGTATTTCTCAATGCGTTTCCAGGCGCTTGGATCACGTGGGCGTTCACTGACAGTTTACACACGGATGGCCTGAGAAGGTGCAGTGCACCAATCTTTCCGGAACAGTTGGCATGTCAGGAAGCTGCAGGCAGGGACTGTTTTCCAGACAGGAAAGTACAGTGGGGGACGTTGAAATGCCATTGGAATCCTGGAGACCCGCTTACCCAGTAATGCCTTCGGCTCACTGAAACCGATACCAGGGAAGCTTGAAGGAGCAAGGACCGAGTTCCAAACTACAGGGCTGACGGTGCAGAATGACGTGGAGTGTGCGTTTGCGCGTTTAAAGGAGATGGACGAGTCTCTACAGGAACTAGACCGTGGGGGAAGCAGCATACCGCGATATAATGCTGCTATACTCCATAATTTGTGAAGGAAGGTGAAACCTCAGTGACGAATGCACTCCGAGGTTCAACGCCTGGAGGCTGAATTTGCACAGCCAGAGAGCGGGTACTAGAGAGGCCCAGCACAGTGTCAAGGATTCAGGGATGCCTTAAAGGAGCAATTTGAGCTGAAAAGCCAACAGTAATGTTGGGCTTCCAACAGGAGTTACAGTGCAGTGGCTGCCAATGATTGCAGTGCCATATTTTTACTTGTGTACAGATGTTACACTTCTTAGTAATAAAAACGTTTTAAAGACAAGAAATCCTTTATTAAACTAGTATAAACGGCAGGGTAGGGGCATGAGCAGTAAAAGTCAAGTTTCTGTCAGTGTGGACACACTGCAGCGCTGGCCCTACACAGCTGTACGACCACAGCTGTAACTACCAGCGCTGCAAAAATGTAAGTGTAGCCATACCCTTACTGGTACAGGGGCCTGCCTCTGGGCCCCTGGAAGGGGCGGGGCCTGAGGCAGAAGGGGCGGGGCTGTGGGTCAGCCTTCCCCAGCCAGCCCTTCACACTGCCCGGCCCACGCCACCTGGGACTCCGGTGGGGATTTAAAGAGTTCGGGGTTCCGGTCACTGCTGCAGTAGCAGCACTTTAACATCGGCTGTGTATGGGCCAGTATCGGCAGCCACTTCTTACCAGTATGTCATACTGGCCCACTTTCACCTCTGAGGATTCCTGCCTCATTTGTTGTAGAATTTGGAAGGTGTGCAGAAAATGAGGCAAAGGGACTGCTGGAAGAGTAAGATTGGTCTTTTTTTGGTTGTCAGGTATATTGCATCCAGGAGAACTTCTGATATGATCCTTGGCAAAAGGGAAAACAAAAAATTCCCCAAACGTCCATTAACGGTGTGTTCCTTATTTTCTGGGTTCCCAGCTTGACACGCCTTTTCAGAAATGCTGAAAACTCACCACGGTAACTGGACTCAATGGGAACTAGAGATGCAAGTTTGGCACTAAGAAATTGTAGTCTGGAGGAATGAGCATTGAGGTTTTGAGGGTCATGAGGTCTTGAGTTCTAATTCAGTATCTGCCACTGATTCACTGTGTGGCCTTGAGCAAGTCATTTTATCTTTCTGTTTTCTCCATCTTTAAAATAGCTTTCATGATACTTTCCCACCTTCCACCCTGGGGTGATATGAGGATTGATTGATTGATGTCTACAATGTTTTGAACATATTAGGTGCTGGAAAAATGCTGAGCATTCTGAAAAATCAGGTGTCCCAAGTTGGGGTGCAATCAGCTATATTGGAGATGTTTGCAGATGTTGGCCTTAATCTCCCTGTGCCTCAGTTTCCCATCTGTAAAATAGAGTTATTATTACCATCTCTCAGAGGTGCTGAGATGGATTAATTAATGTATGTTTGTTTCAGATACTACAGTTATGAGCACTATAGAAAAGCCTGTGAGGCGATTAATTTTACATTCAGTAGCAGAGTTTGTATGACATGCAGTAAATAAGGTCTGGGGGACAGTGAATGAGGAGGATAAAAATAAATATTGAACAGCTGCCTTATTCAATAACCACTATCCATTCTGTGCACTGAATGAGGTCCTATGAAAAAGTATGTGAGCATGCAACTAAAGACTAAATCTAATGCATATGCACAGTGGGACAGAATTAAGGTTGCACAGGCAGACTGAAATCTGACATCTCCTTTTTCAAGCACTTGTCTTTACAATTTAAATAACACTTTCTTTAAGCATCGTGGGGGGGTTTGTTTTGTTTTTTTTGCATGTAATAATCTGTTTAGGAGTCTGAAGGAAGAACAGGTGGATGGAAAATTCAATAAGTCAAAGTACTTAAAATCCCAGTTACCTGCAGTTGAGCAATGTTGTGGTGAACTACTTTGGGCAAGGATTCAAGGAATGAAAAAGGGGAAAACAGTGGGTATTTGTTTGGACTACTAGGATTGGGGGAAAGTGAGAATAGGGGAGAACTCCTGCATCACTTTAAATACTATGCAGAACTACACATGATCATATTGGGGTGGATTTTAACTACCCATTTATCTGGTGCATGTTTGGCTGTACTTTTTGGCCAACCAAAATGTACAATAAATGACAAAATATGCAACTCTGTGGTCCAGAAGAGAAATTCCTACCAAAGGAGAATGTTCTTGGGCCTATTTTTTACTGATTGAGTGCGTGAAAATACTATATAGCTTGAAATAGATGATACTTCTACAGCTCCATAGCTTCAAAATACAGTACTAACTTTAACACATCTGATTGGATAGATTATAGGGAATGGGCATTCTCAAAAAGCGTCTGCTGCCTGAACCCTTCAGATTAGGAGAAGTTGGGAACAATTAGGAGACAACTGGCTCAGCTCCTCGGGGCAAGAGCATATACCTTTGTTTTTCAGCACCCCCTTGGCTGACTCATGAACTGTTTTGACTCGCTTGGGAAGGATACGTATCCAGCTCTCCTCCACAGGGAGATTCATGGAGGCAAGTCCTACTTCTAAACCCCAGTCCTGCAGGACATGCAGAATCTGCAGTGGATTCTTAGTGATTAAATTATTAGGCATTTTTTCTTCTGTTTTGAGATAGACTATCCATCATAAGGACTTCTTAGCTTATTGTCTGGATTTCATAGTCCCTGTTTGACTTAAATTGGAGGATACCTAAACTCAGACAAAGAGAGCAAGATTAGCAACTTGCTAGAGACCAGAAAGCTGTAACTAACCTTTGTATAGTATATTCCAAAATAAATGCAGGCAGCCCTAATGGTTGCTAGTATTATAATTCTATCCATTTTGATAAATAGAGAAACTGTATTTTT
This sequence comes from Chelonoidis abingdonii, assembly GCF_003597395.2. NCBI lineage: Eukaryota > Metazoa > Chordata > Testudines > Testudinidae > Chelonoidis > Chelonoidis abingdonii. The sequence continues at coordinate 118,900,174 of NC_133769.1, forward strand.
GGGAGATTCACAAAGCAACTGATTATCTATGTTCTTACTCAGTTGTTAAAAAACCAGGCATGACCATGGGCTGCATTTTAGGACCGCAGGTTATATGTGGACACCTCTGATTTTAACACACTTCGTATTTGTACAGTGTCTTCCATCCAAGAGTCTTAAAGAGCTTTGCAAATATTAATGAATATAGCAGTACAACATCTCTGCTATAGTTATTCTCATTTTACAGATGGGGACCTGAAGTAGGCAGAGGTTAAGTGACCTGCCACAGATTTCCTGTGTGACTTTGGGAAAAGCTTAGACTATAGTGCAGATCTTCTGATTCCCAGTCCTGCATATGTGAAGCACAAGATCGTTTTAACTCTCAAAATAGAAACCCTTTCTTCTTCAGCATGGTTGCTTAGTTCCTCTGCCAAAACTCTGTCTTTGTAAAGGGGACCATAATATTTTAACACTGTCACACACACAAACTTCCGCTTCCCTTCATGATTAAAGAAAACTTGCATACACTCAAGCCTGCACAAGGAAAAGATGAATTGTAAGAGCAGGACCTCCCATTAACCAAATTTGGCTTAATAATCTGACAGTCAGGGAGGAGAAAACAGCCAGTAGGTGAATCTACTTCCAAAGCCTGAATGGGCGGGTGACAGGAGAAGCCACTGGTGGAAAAATAATAAACCTCTGCTACTTCAAAAACACCCATGCAGAGTGACAGTGGTGGGTGTGTTCTTTAACTTCCCAGAAGCTACAGAATAAAATAAAAAGGCAGCAGGATCAGCAAGTAGATGAAAGGCAGCAGCCCCTTTAACATTTGCTCCTGGAGTCCAGCAACTCTCAGCAGTTGGTTGGAGACTAAGCTGGACGGTCCTGTGGAGCTCCAACAAAGGGACGAAACAAACTCCCATCCCTTGGGGCCCCCCTCCCCGACAACGCGTGAAACAACTTGATAAATGATTGCTCTGTCGGGAGGAGGAGATGGAGAGTCTGGGAGCACAGGGGGAATGTATCTAATTTAGGAGCTGGAGGAGTTGGGGGGTGAAAGAAGTGGGAAGTGTGATTGGAAGGTGGGCTGCTGCCTTCCTGGCAGCACACAAGAGCATGCAAAAACCCTACTGTCCCTTTTACCCCCCAAAATAAGAGAGAAGCTGGTGGATGGTAAACAAAGGGGCAAAAAAAGCTTATTCAGGAGGACTTTTCCAAGCGAAGTCTCTGTTGGGAACAGATCCCCACTGCGCAAGGACTTCGGGGAAATTCCTGCCCCACCAGCCTGCTCTCTCGCCTCCGGTCCAAGCTTTGGAGTCCAGCAGTCTCACATTACCTCATTTAATCGGGATGGCAGGAAATACAAACCTCCCCCCACCACTCTTAGCCCAGTCCAATAAGGCTGCCGATTCAGAATTGAAAGCTACAGAAACAGGAGCCCATAGCATGGCTCTATTCAAGGGAACATTAATTACCCTAAAACAAAAACAAGAGGAGTTCACAGCTGGGGCCCAACACTTCAGATTCCCCTCCCTCCCCCGCTGCTTCTCTAGAGTGTGCGCGCCAGCTATTTATACAGTCTCCTTGCATACGATTGATATTGGGCCCAGAGGACCCTCATTCCCTCCCCCCCCCACCTCCATTGGGGTTATAGGACAGTGTTGTTGACTTGAACCTAGACAGCTTTGCACAGACATTTCAGAAGCAGGCATGGAAGGGCTTCCAGAGGCACAATCTGCACAGCGGAACAGTGTTTGATTTACTGTGCAGTAGTTGTGGAAAGCTGTAGCAATCTGATTACAAACAAATCGTTCTTGTAGCATGCTAGTCCAGTGGACTGTCCAGAGGAGACCCTTGGTAGTCTGCTTATTAGAATGACCAGAGCTGTCGTCAGAGGTGGGCAATGGGAAATTTTAGGGTGTATCACTGGAAGTGAATAGCTATCCTGTTTGGTTTGCGGAGGGGAGAGTGGAGCAGAGAACTTAATTTGGGTACTCTCAAGCTGCTGTTTTAACAGAAGGACATTCCAATAGGCAGCTGACAGAAGCCTTATAAGGGGTCCTGTAATCTCCTAACCAGCCCACAATGGCATGAGCACCTTTTGCCCAAGAATAATGAATGCAATGCATTAGAGTGCCCATGTCCTGCGACGGTGAAGGCCATACTGACAACTTGATGGCAGTTCAAGGGCTGTGTCTAATTAGTATCTAAATCTACTTCATCAAAAATAAAAGTTTGGAGTCAGACAAGAAAAAGAAACTATCTTCCATAGTTACATGGAAATGGCTTGAGTTTATTAGCAGCTGGCAAGTGTTATCACAGTCACTGCAAGAAGAGAAGAGGGACATGAACTGTGTTTTAGGGCTCTCAACAGAATTCAGTCTCTTGTCACTTTTGCTATATCCATGATATTAGTAACTTGCCTTGTGTACAGTGAACCCTACTTTTACTGAAGTGGAGTGAAAGTCAGTGCATTTTAATGGACTTTCTTCACTGCTCTAGGCACTCACTATAAACTGATTTACTGGTAATTGTTCTGATACTCTTAGACTGCACCAATTGCCAGCTTATCACTTAGGGGTATGTCTTTAGGGCAGAGGTGAAAGTAAGCTGGCACAGTCCAGTATGGACTGGACTGGCTTCTCTGGCAGTGATTTAAAGGGCCCAGGGCTCCAGCTGCTGCGGGGTGCCCTGGACCCTTTAAATCACAGCAAGAGCTCCAGCAGCTGGGCGCCGGTGGGGATTTAAAGGGCCCAGGGCTCCCTGCAGTGGCAGGGGTAATGGCGGCAAGACTCCTGGGGTGATTTAAAGGGCCCGGAGGCAGCCAGAGCCCCAGGCCCTTTAATTCACCCCTGAGCACTGGGGCTGCCAGACACCTCTGCAGCTGGTAGCTCCAGGGTGATTTTAAAGGCCCTACCTCTTTCAGTTGAGATCATGCCTCTTCTGGTTGAGACCACGCTCCACTCATGACTCCGGCATACCGATAAGTCCTTTAAGTTTCTTTCACCCTTGCTTTGGGGGTATCACTTAGGGGCATGGTTTAACCCAGGCTTTTTCTGGTGTTGTCCCAACCCTCCTGCCATCCTGACACACACAACCTCCAACCCAAATTTAGCAGTCCTTTTAGCCTGGGGTAGCTGGCTTCTCTGGGGCTAAAGCCTGGATGCTGCTTTTACTCGAGTTAGTAATCTATCCACTTTGCAATGAGAACGCAGGTTAAACCATTTGAATGCTGATTGTCCTCTCCAGTACCTTCCCACAGTTTCTCTGGTGTGCCCAGAAGGACAGACAAGTTCTCCCACAATTCACTGGGAAAGAATCCTACAGCAGTAGCTCTCAACCTTCCTAGACTACTGTACCCCTTTCTGGAGTCTGATTTGTCTTGCATACCGCCAAGTTTCACCTCACTTAAAAACTACTTGCTTACAAAATCAGACAAAAATACAAAAGTGTCACAGCCACTACTGAAAATTGCTTACTTTCTCATTTTTACCATATAATTATAAAATCAATTGGAATATATTGTACTTACATTTCAGTGTCTAGTATATAAAGCAGTATAAACAAGTCATTGTCTGCATGAAATGTTAGTTTGTACTGACTTTGCTAGTGCTTTTTATGTAGCCTGTTGTAAAACAAGACAGATGTCTAGATGAGTTGATGTACCCCCTGAAAGACCTCTACGTACTCCTAAGGGAACGCGTACCCCTGGTTGCGAACTAGTGTCAGAGGGACTCAGCTTACTAGAGTACAAAGAACCATGGGATGTGCCCCCAGAAGTCCTAGCGACACACATAGACTCATAGGTCAGAAGGGACCAATATGATCATCTAGTCTGACCTCCTGCACAAGGCAGGCCACAAAACCCTTCCCATACACATTTATAACAACCCCGAACCCATGACTGAGTTATTGAAATCCTCAAAATTGAGATTTGAAGACCTCAAGCTGCAGGGAATCCACCAGCAAGCGACCCATGCCCCACGCTGCAGAGGAAGGCGAAAAACCTCCAGGGCCCCTGCCAATCCGCCCTGGAGGAAAATTCCTTCCCGACCCCAAATATGGCGATCAGCTAAACCCTGAGCATGTGGGCAAGACTCACCAGCCAGCACCCAAGAAAGCGTGGCACAAGTGAGGACACAGTAAACTATCACCAAGGCAAACTCTGCAATGAAGATATGCCCAAAATGTTGAATGTTCTGTTCCAATGGGCTGAACAGAGGAGGAAGGGGAGTAGCATTTGCCACTACCCCATACAGAGGGGTAATAGGGATTCACTGATCTCCAGTCATACTCCGGCTGCAGTAGAGCATAACTTTGGCCAGCCTGAGGGACCCCCATATCCAGCAATTTCCAGTTCTCCTTGGAATAGAAATCCAGTTGCTAGTCTTGGGATGAAAGGAGGCAGGGAAATAATCTTTTGCCAGGTAGACCCCCTATTGCTTGAGTAACTCCACTTATAATGACTGTTCTGTCAGGTTGGAGGTGGAAATTTGAAGAATAAAGTTAAGTGCTGATGAAGCCAAAGAGGGTTCCACTGTAGTGCTGTGCATGCATGGATCACTAACATTCTCTCACCGGACTTGGTTACAGCATGGTAGTGCCCTGAACATTTAGAACATAGGTTGATCTTGCAGCACAAGTGAGACTAGATTGTGTTTTAACAGCATTCCTGAATTGTTCTACAGCTGTGGATTTTGCAAGCCTGTAGCATAGTAAAATATGGTTAAAAGCCAGCTCATTCTCATCTATACTGCCGAATACCACATAATGCTAACAATGTAGTGCGCAACCAGGTTGTACCGAAGTCCTGCAGCAAGGTAGAAGTTTGGAGTCCAGACAAGGCTTAAGGTGCTTCATTTTCAGAGGGGAAAATGGGGAAACATTCAGGAAGTAAGTAGCAGAGTCAGGAATAGATCCTGTGAGCCTTCTCTCCTCCCAGTCTCCTGTGCTAATCACTAGACTACACTTCCTCCACACTCAAAAGCAAGGTAATACAACACCTAGCTTAATACCAAATAAAGAATGCAGATTAATGGCATTTAGATACAGTAGATTTAAAAGTCTCTCTAGCCAAGAAACCAGTTTGATTTTTTTTCTTTAATTTCATATTGCTGTTTCAAAATCAAGTGAAGCAGCTCTCATCCAGTGTTCTATTAAAAACTCAATCATTCAGGACAGATTAAGTATAGTACTTCATTACTTGTTTGATTTTTGATGGCATGTTTGATTTGATTTTTGATGGCATGTTTGATTTGATTTTTAGTAAAACATTTGATATGTCTCATGAATATTGTTTATAATTAATTCAAATATCAATTTCAATTAAACTGGCTGAAACACTATAAACAAAGGGTAATCATAAACAGCAGTGTGCTATGCAGGGGGCAGTCTAGTAGAGTACCACAGGGATCTGGGTTAGTTCTTGTCTTAACTTCACTAATGATCTAGAAGAGGGAATAAGCAATATAATAATGAAATTCATAGGTAATATTAATTGAGAGGGATTGCAGGTGCCGGTCGTGGCAAATGAGTAATAGAGGAAGGACCTAGATAGAGATTAGAAATGTTGATTAAAAATTCAATTTAGAAAATGCAGACTATCTCCTCTAAGGATCAATAATCCAAAACACAGATAAAAAGGCGAAATGTGGGAATTGGTATTGCTAAATCTTGTAACTTTTTATCCCAGGTCTCTCAGTAGTTGTTTTATTTAAAAACCCAGCTCCTACAGAGAGTTTTTGAAAATGACCTAAGTGTATCCTAAAGATTTGAAAATCAGAAGGCAATAGAAAGAATGCATTATTTTGTAAAACGTTCGTTATTTTTTTTAAAGCCAATCCCATGATTTTTTGGGGGGCTCTCACTCATAATTTTTGAATATTTTGGGTTAACAGTACTGAGTGTTGCTGAGGGAGACCTAAAGGAGACCTGAACATGAGTGTTCAAAACGTGAATCCCCAAAAAGCCAGTGAAGTTTTGGATTGCATTTACAGAAGACATCATCCAGTAGGGAAGATAATAGCCCTTCCCTCTGTGGCTTTTGTATATCTGCACCTGAATTATTGTGCTCATTTCTGAGCACCTGAATACCAAAAAGATTTATAAATGAGGAATTTATGGAACAAAAAAGGATCAGTAGACTGAATTTATGAGGAAAGATTGAAAGACCTAAACATGTACAGGGTGGCTATGTATTGATTATGCCAGAGGACTTACTTCTTACATGTAGGCAGCAAGGAAAGTAGAGAAATTGAACATACAAATAATGGAATGAAATGAAGGAAGAGTGAGTTGATGATTCTGAATACCGGGAAGAGCTTCCTGACAAATGTATTAGAGATGGTGAGATGGTCTCCCATGTGAAATGGAGGAGGCCTCCCTCTTGGGACACTTTAAATCGAGATCTGACAAAGCATTAGAAAAACATAGATGGTAGAGCGTTCCTGGAGTGGCAGGAAAATTGGCTAGAAAATTGGGATCTAACACACCTTTTGTGCCTCTAATATTGTGATTTTTAGAAGACCTTTTGGAAGAGCAATGGATGGCCTGCATTATGAACCAGTAACACACCCATCCCATCCCACTGAACAATGCCAGGGTTGGTTGACAAAGGAGAGAAATCAGCATTCTTCTGACACACATTTTCTTAGCAGAGCTAGACTAAGGGCTTGTCTTCACGTTCCGTGGCACAGATGCACCCAGCACAGCTGTGCCACCGTAGCACTTCAGTGAAGACGCTACGATGGGTGAACTTCTTCCATCAGTGTAGTTAGCTCTCCTCCCTGAGAGGCGTTAACGATGTCCATGGGAGATGCTCTCCTGTTGATATAGCGCTGGGGGTTACGTCGGTATAACATCACCACTCAAGAGTATGAATTGTTTACACTCCTGAGCGATGTAGTTATACTGATATAGGTCTGTAATGTAGACCATAGCAAACCAGTGTGTCAGGACTTAACGGAGAGTGGGAAAGAGGCAAACGGCAAAAATACTGTAGTCTTTCTGATGCATGTAAGCCAGTGCTCTGGGGATTTTGTGACAGGGAGGGGCCAGCTGGCTGTGAACCATGATGAATTTTTGATGGGAGTTTCTTTTCCTCCTTCATTATACAGCGAGAAGAGAAACCTGACAGCCCTTCCATTGAGTAAAGGCATGTCTACAATGTTCCTTTTAAGCTGCATGCACACAGGGCAGGGAGCATGGCTGGCACCTAGGCCCTCAACCTGCTGGAATCAACAGCAGCTCCTCTGGTGGCCAAGGACCAGCACCAAACCTTGAGCCAGCAGGGAGGAGAGATAAGAGCAGATGGAGGCAGGGGCTCTGGAAGGAGCATGACCAGCACCTGGGTCCTGCTCTACCTGCCAGGCCCTCCTGTCAGAACCTGTGGCAGCTCCTCTTGGCACTGTGGGAAGCCTGGAGCCGGGGAGAAGGGGAGGCTGCAGGGGCCAGGGGTGCCATTTAGGTGGTGGTGGAGGGGGTCAGGGAGGCTGTTCATGACCCTGTCCCAGGGTGCGTGGAGCCAGCTGCAGAGAAGCTGGATCATGGTACTGGCAGCAGTATCCCAGCAGTATTTGGATAGAAAACTGGTTGAATCAACGGGCTCAGCGGGTAGGTATCAATGGCACACTCTAGTTGGCAACCAGTAACAAGTGGTGTGCCCCAGGGGTCTGTCTTAGGGCCCGTTCTATTCAATGTCTTCATTAATGATCTTGATGATGGGATAGCTTGCACATTAAGTAAATTTGCAGATGACACCAAGTTGGGGGGAGTGGTGGACACGCTGGAGGGCAGGGATAGGATTCAGGGAGACTTAGACAAATTGGAGAAGTGGGCCACAAGAAACCTCATGAAGTTCAACAAGGACAAGTGCAAAGTCCTGCACTTAGGACAGAAAAACCCCATGCACTGCTACAGGCTGGGGACTGTTTGGCTAAGTAGCAGTGCTGAAGAAAAGGATCTTGGGGTTACGGTAGATGGAAAGTTGAACATGAGCCTACAGTGTGCTCTTGTAGCCAAAAAGGCTAATAGCATACTGGGCTGTATTAGTAGGAGTGTTGCCAGCAGATCGAGGGATGTGATTATTCCCCTCTATTCGGCACTGGTGAGGCCGCATCTGGAATATTGTGTCCAGTTTTGGGTGCCACACTACAAAAAGGACGTGGAACAATTGGAGAGAGTCCAGCGGAGGGCAACAAAAATGATTAGAGGACTAGAGCACATGACTTATGAAGAGAGACTGAAGGAACTAGGCTTATTTAGCCTGCAGAAGAGAAGACTAAGGGGGGATTTGATAGCAACCTTCAACTACTTGAAGGGATGCTCCAAGGAGGAGGGAGCTAGGCTGTTCTCAGTGGTGACGGAGGACAGAACAAGGAGCAATGGTTTGAAGTTGCAGTTGCGGAAGTCGAGGCTGGATATTAGAAAAAACTTTCTGACTAGGAGAGTGGTGAAGTATTGGAATGGGTTACCTAGGGAGGTGGTATAATCTCCATCTTTAGAGCTATTTAAAGTCCGGCTAGACCGCACCCTGGCTGGGATTATTTAGGGAAAATGGTACTGCCTTTAGCAGGGGGTTGGACTAGATGACCTCATGAGGTCCCTTCCAACCTTTTGATTCTATGATTCTATGATCCCAGGGCTGGCACTGCTAAAATGAGCCTCTGGCCTGCCAGGGGGGAAGGGGAGCCTTGCTGCTGCTAGGGCAGGGGTGCCTGGCCTGTGGGCTCCTGCTCTCTAGGCTGCGATGGCAACTCCCTCCACACCACTTTGGGGATGGGGGGTAGAAGCAGGGCTGGCTATGGGGCAGAGAGGGGAAGACCCTTAAATCCCTTCTCCCAAGGAGGCCTCAAGCTAGCAGAGAGAGGCTCCTGGCAGGGAACGGTAGGGGGACTTCCTGAAGGGCTGAGGAATAGGGGGATTCTGGGGGCACGAGGTGATGCTTGGTGGGAGTGTCTGGTATGGGAGGTTCAGAGGCATGGAGGTTGGGCAGATGGGGGAGCAGCTCCCTGTAGAGTGATCTCTCCTCCCGCAGCTGAGGAGTGGTAAGGGCAGGAAGCAGGGGAATATGCTGAGCTTCCTGCAGCTGTGGGAGGATTTTTGGGGTGGGTCTGACACAGCCATCTTGCAGGGGGAGAAGAAATCCCGTCCTCTCCAGCCCAGCTGGGACTAGCAGCTGATCCTGGCTCAGGGTAGGAGCCACTGGCTGAGATGTCCCCAGCCCTGCAGTGATTTACCTCTCTGTTGGCTGCTCTGGTTGCCTGAAACGATGTACCTGTACAGTTAAGGAGCTTCCCTGTCAGAAAGTCATTTTTCTACGAGGAAGCAAAGAAATCTGCGAGGGACATGAATTTTGTGCACACGCATTGGCGCAAAATTCCACTAGGAGTAAATTTGTTGTCGAAAGGCTTTGTTAGTGAAGAATTTCAGAAAGACCTATCGTCTCTGTTTCTTGACTGACCTAAATAGTGTCACCAGCACATTTTGCCACCTCATTTTTTATACCCCTTTCCAAATCATAAAATATAATAAACGCTGATCCAAGTATCCGTTCTTGGGGTTCCCTATTAACCCTGTTGAAAGCTGGCCATTTGTTCCTGCTCTTTGTTTCCTCTTAACTAGCCTTAATCTATTGACAGATGTTTACCTCTCATCTGAATGACTAGTTTCCTTAACCTGTGGTGATGGATTTTTACCAAAGGTTTTTTGAACATTCAAATTAATTTCATCTACCAGTTCTTCTGTACTCCCCTCAAAGAATTCTAATAGATTGGAGGAGTTATTTTCATCTATAGAAACCATGCTGGTTTGTGCCTCTGGTATCATGTTCATCTGGGTATTTTATAACTACATACTTCAGCTATTTTACCTGGTACTGTACTGAAGGAAGGCTCACTGGTCTGTAATTCCCAGGATCACCCCAGTACCTTTTTTAAAAAGAAAGCCACAACAGTGCCTACCCCGCAGCCTTGCTGCGTATGGTATCTAATTTTAATGATAGAGCTGCCAACAAAATATGTGATCTGCCACTTCATTCTTAAATTCTTTTGGAACGCTTGGATGAATACGATCAGGGCCAGTCCGTTTGCAATTAAAATTAATTCATTTCAACATTACCTTAAACACTGCAGTCTTACAGGATTTCATTGTTATGGTACCTACTTGAGAGATGCTCTTTTTACAGGTGTCTCTCCAACATCCTCTGGTGAAAACTGATGCAGAGAATTTGTTTAAATTCTCTGTATCTACTTTATCCTCCTCATTTGCTCCTTTTAGTAGCGGATAGCCTAGAGAACCCACAATCTCCTTTGCAGGGTTCCTACTTCTGATATAGTTACAATATATATTTTAATATCTCTGCCTTTGTTCTAAACTTCTTAGCACTCTTAATTCCCATATTACATTTTACCTACTATAGTTTTGTTCCTTGTATTGGCTTCAGTTGGGTAGTATTTCCACTTCCTGAAGGATTCTTTTTTGACTTGAATAAACTTCTTGTGCCTTACCATTTTAACTACACTTTTTTTGCATTCCTGCTTTTATTTTTGTTTTATACATGCTTTTTGTGACTGTAATACAATATGCGTAAGTTTCCTCCCTGCTAAGTCTAAAAGGATGTTAACCCTTTACCTCTTTTAAGCTCTTTCAAAACAGGGTATTTATTTTTTAAACAAACAATCCTCCTTCAGAGAGTTTAGTGCCACAGTGCTAGTCTATGGAAGGGATCGTACCAAAAGGTTACTGAAGTTAATTATGTCCTGGTCACTGTTACTTAGTCGTTTAACTGCCAATTACTGCTTGAACCAGTTCAGGTACCATACTTGTGACTCCTGTTGTTTGCTCCAATACTACAGGTGGTTGGAAGATTTTCTACAAAACAGTTTTCCTTTAGCAAATGCAGTTCTGTTGACACTGAAATATTTTGAAAAATCATGGAGATGTCAGTAACCATGTGTTTTGAAATTTTGTGTTTTAGGAAAGCTTTTGTTTTGGAAAAAAGTAGAAATTTTGTTTTGGAACAATTTTCATTTTCAAATTTGATTTAATTTTCATACATGCACTACTACCGAACAGTCCTGAAATATTAATTGCAAAACAAACATTTCATTTCAAACTGAAATTCCAAATGTTTTCAAAATGAAAACTTTTTAAAATGAATTTTTTTTCAGACTTTGTTTCACAAGTAGTTTAAAATTTTTGTAGTTTTTATTCAGATTTGGAACAAAAACAAAATTTGAAATGTCAGTTTCCAGCAAAAAGGAAATTCTGAGTTTCAGCCAGCTCTATTCAGGACTAGCTGTTCCAAGAAGCAATTATTTATGTTGTTAAATTATCTAAAGTGTCCCAATGTAATGCTTGAAATGTTATTATTTGGATAGTTGAAACCGCCCGTGCTGCTGTTTTAGTAGATTTTTGGTGCTGTCACTATCCTGAGGAAGAGGCAGGTTGTATGTTCTCCATTAGTATATTTGTATTCTTATAACTTAGAGTTTGTATCCCAGAATCTACTGCAAAGTGCTCTTCCTTCAAATTACTTTTCAATAGAAATTTATGGAAATTTTAGGTATAGTGACCCCTGCACCTTACCCGCACACCCAGGGCCAGCCCTAGACCAAATGGTGCCCCAGACAAGGAGAGTCTTCTGCATCTCTCCCCCCATTTGTTAAACTTTTCAATATCTTATTTCTTATTGCATTTGTAGCCCATTTTACAACTTTGATGCACAATTTGCATGATAAATTTGCACACTAGGAACTGTAAATCTGTGAGCGCAGTGCCCCCCCGAAGCCCGGCATTCCAGGCAGTCGCCTGGTCCGTCTGCCCCTAAATCTGATCCTGCACATATCCTGCAATATGTAATTTGCCTTTCATATATAGTTTAGATCCAGATATTACAATATAACATTCTGTTCAGTTTCCTCGTGAAGTCATGTTGACAGTTTCATGTCCCTGGCATTTGTTTTCAGAGGAATTGTAGTTTGTCATCACCTTAAGTAAGGTTTCCAAGTCGTCTATCCTCGTGAACTTTAATATTCCTTTCCATTACGCCTTATTAGATTTAATTTCCTAAAATTGGTTTCCTGAAATCGCATATCTTTGTACTGCTGTGTTCTGTGCCTCATTCTGTACTACGCTGCAATCCAGTAAACCTGTGGCCAGTACACACAATTCAAGTATTCTTTTTGGATACTTATGGTCATCATCCTAGTGTCTGAGGTCTTGACAAGCGTTTGCTAATTTATCTGCACAACACCCCTGTGGATTACGAAAGTATTTTCTCCATTTTACAGATGGGCAACTGAGGCACAGAGAAAATAGCTGTCTTGCTCCTGGTCATGAGGGAAGTCTGTGGCACAGCTGGGAAGTGAACCTTGATCTCGTGAATCCGTCCAGTGCTGTAACCACAAGATCATCCATCCTTCCCAAATCATTCTCTTTACCTCCTCCTCTCTTCCATTCTGTCCAGGTTCAAATCACTGCCCGTCTTTCATATAATCTCCTGGATATTGGGTACTTCTTCAAGCTAAACGAACACATCAAATTAAATATCTTCCTTTCTGGTCCACCTCCGTTAGGTTGCCTTGAGGAATTGGAAGGATGGTGGAGTTTTTACATCTTGGGTTTCCTCCTTCTGTCGTCCCTTTTCCCCTGCCTCTTGTCACATCAAGGCTCTCACAAAATCACATCTATGCTCACTCTACATGTGAAATCCCCTTCCTTATATATATCTTCTGCCAAAATTCTCATCCATACCATCATTATCTCTCTTCCATATTACTTTAATTTCTTCTCAAAGCTCCCATCTCTTGTCTCTCCAAATCATTCAACACTCAGCAGCCAAAATTTTCTGTGTCCGCCATTTGAAGCTGCTTGAATCTCTCCACTAACTTGTCTGATTCTGTATCAAGTTTAAGCTGTTTGTTCTTACTTTCAAAGTTCTGCACAGTGCTACCCTGGCTACATGTCAGCTGGCCTTTTCTCCTATACCCGTGTTGGTGCTCTGTACTCTGCCAGCTACTCTCCTTTCACAGGAATCTCCTTTTTTCCCCCACACATATCTGCTCCTTTATTCATTTTCCCCCTACACCTGGAACAGCCTCCCTCCTTTGGCGTTCTTAACCACCTCACTCTTCAAATTCCTGCTAAAGACTCCCTCCAACAAGCCTTTCACCACTAATCATCCTCCCCCTTTCTCTTACCTACTGTACCAAAAAAAAAAAAAGAAAAAGAAAAAGAAAAAGTAAGAAACATATTTGAAAGGAAAAAAAAATCCTGGAACTATACAAGACTTGTCAAACCTAAAAACTGCAAATACAGATTACTTCGTTAGATCCGCTTCTCTTCTCTCCTCTCACATACATCATCTTATTTAGGCCCTGTCTACATTAAGGAGTATGTGGAGTACCCAGTAGCTTGAACTAAGAGGAAACTGCTGGGGCTCCAAATTTTTGAAAAATCATTTACATGCCTCAAGATGGACTTTGGAGCCTAATTTTATGCACCCATTTAAAAAAACAAAAACTTGACTTGAACTTTGTCTAGTCGCAGCTCAAGCATGGATTCTTAGTGTTCTATAGCAGCTTATAAATGTGGAGAGATGAGCTTAATGCACTTCCTCCACTGCTCCTTTGGAACCAACAAGTTTAGTTACACTGTAATCTGCAGTTTGGAGATGGCCATTGTTTTAGCCACACTTATTATGGAAGTGCTTATTGTGGCTCCATAGTTAAAGTTGAGTTCCATTCTCCACATAAAGCAGGTATTCAGTGTCTCTGTGATGTATGTAAAATATAGCATAACCTCCCCGGCTTCTTGAGTAAAGAATTAATTTTCTAAGAATTTATTAAGTAAATCTGTTAGGTAAAATTTAATTAATAACTAACTTAAGTAAAAATGAATAATACAAAAAATGCAACCCTGGGTCATTTCAGAAATTTAATATCTGCCAGTCTTTTCTTTGTCCAGATGTCTTTAATAATGGAATAACTCAAACACTTAAAATTTCCCATATACACCTCTACCCCCAATATAACACAAATTTGGATATAATGCGGTAAAGCAGTGCTCCGGGGGGGAGGAGGGTGGGGCAGGGCTGCGCTGCGCACTCCGGTGGATCAAAGCAAGTTCAATATAACGTGGTTTCACCTATAATGCGGTAAGAATTTTTTGGCTCCCGAGGACAATGTTCTATCGGTGTAGAGGTGTACTTAAAATTCTGAATTCTTGTGCATAGACTATAGTTGGAGAAGTTAGGTTGAATTAAGTCAGGTTTATTAAAAGATTGTTGTATCGAATGGTTATGGTTAAATAGGCTACAGGGCTAGCTCAGGGTGCTCTTAGGTGGGGCTGATATGTTTGAAAGGTAGCAAAACCAGTCATTTACCAATGATACCATGTGGCAGGGAATATGGAAATATAAATTTTTGTTAAAAATCAGTTTAATCTACTCAGGGATTACAGACACTAAAATGTGCCTTATTCATAATCGTATAGTTATTGTATGACCTCACTACAGGGTAGAGTTGAGAAGTTTGGATGTGCATTTCCACAGTTTACCATGTTGGGATTTATTTAAAGTGTAACCTTAACTCCCATTTTCCTGGCTTTATATTATAATATAATGCTTGGGTTTTGGGATAATTACAACCTCCAAGTAATGGTTGGGGTTGGTTTTTTTTTTTTTGTTTTTTTCCACTTACTTACTCTCAACTTTAACTCCACCATAAATAGTTTTTATTCTGGGAATAAGATCATACTAAATTACCTTGAATTCAGTGGCCCATTCTGTCCCCTTCCAGTATTTAGGACTCCTGCTTTTTGCCATTGTGTGAGCTTGTCTTTTAGAGCTCTTAGCCATTTGACATTGTATATAGCCAATGGTGAGTATTAGCATTTGTGCAGATAAGCACGTTGTGCCAGAAAAGTCAGATACTCGTTCTAAAAGATGAATGCAGTGGACTAGGCTATATTCCAGCTCCTTCAGAAATGCTGCTAGAACAAAGAACTGGTCTCCTTTTTTGTGCCTTTTATCTCCTTATATGCTCCCTTTCACCTGGAAATCAGACTGGCACATTGGAAACATGCCCCTTTCAGTCCGTGAGGCAGGTGGGACAAGCTGGCTTTGATTCCAGGCCCAGCTTTGCAGCTTGGCTAGAAATCAATGTGGCTGCACTTTTGAAATGCTTTTAATGCAATGTTAAACAAGTTCCCTTGAGCTCTGGCCCTGCATAAGGAACTTATGTTTCTGGAAAGTGCAGAAAGTCAATGACCCACGCCTGGCCTTGGTGGAATTCTGCTGTCGTTCAGCTGAGAATTTACTCTGTGCTGGCGGTTTATTTGAGGGGAAAATGAAGCTTGGTTGTTGTGGTTTGATAACTTCCTTCTGTGCGAGTAACCCTAGAATGGGCAGAGCTAACAGTCTCTTGAGTGGAGGCTCTTTTGATTGGGGTGGATGTGGTTCAGAGGTTACTCAGCTGAAATGACCTCTGGGATCTGCTGTGTGCTAGGAGAGAACGAGTTGAAAACAGTCTTTGAGTATGGTGTGTGGCTTAAAAAAAAAAAAATCTTATGCTTGGTTTGCAACAAATACTATTGTGCCTACCAACGAAGATGATATTCAGGCGCCTTTAATCCATAGATGAGTTGCTCAAGTAGGAACATATGAATGTCATAATCAAACTGTTGGTAAATCCCAACTCTGGAAGTGGGCAGTATTGGATCCTTGGCAGTTTTTGTGGGATACCTTTTGGTACAGGCTCAATATGTATCACAGTATGGAGGGCTGGTAATGCTTATGGCAACAGCATGGCTATAAGTAGTACAAAAACACGAGGATATCTGAAGAATTTGCACAGAGATAGGGGGCCTTCTTCTCCTAGAGCTATGTTGTTTTTTTCATTATTTGTACCGTTCATGAAAGTGTGCTGGGCATGTTACAGAACACACAAGATCCAGTCCCTTCCCCATAGAACTTACAATATAATTTTAAACAAGATGGAATGTATGCAGTAATAAAGGGGGAAGAGAAGACAAAGATAATTGTGATGATATCAGTTCTTCAGGTCTGTTGTGTACACATCTTAGTGGTTCCATTAGTCACATCTAAGAAATATAAATGGTAGTTGTGAATATGGTGTTTGGGTTCTGAGAAAAACCCTTATGCTGGAGCCAGTATTGGTTTCCAGAGCAGAAACTTCTTTAAAATGTACTTATTCTGTGAAGCAAAGCTATGGCGGCTGTTCCACACCCTGAATGTTATGTTTTGCCTTGTTTGTTTGTTATTTTGGCCTCTCTCTCTATTTTAAACCCTGAAAATCAGGGATCCTTTAGGGCACTGATATTCGACTCGTAGAGAGAAGGCACCATGCAAAGGAGATCTATTGATTATAATCTTGTCTAAACTGACATTTTCCTTAAAATCTCCCTTCTAGTTCACTATTTGTGGATCAGCCCCATTTGTGGTAGCAACAGTGGAAGTGTTAGTGTACACGGGACACAAGCATATTTACCACTGTGTCATCTAGAACTGCTTGGAGCGGGATTAGACAATGTGATGCAAATACTTGTGCCCTGAGTATCCTGGCAACTCCCACTGTTGCTAGTACCAGTTGAGATGCACCGTTAGGAGACTTTTTGAAGAGACAAGCCTCCTTAGACAAGATCCTATCACAGAGGTCTGTAAAGTATCCAGTGAGATTCTTGTTATATTAAACCTGATAGGAGGTTTAGGTGCTCTCTCTGTTCTGTAGATGTGGGAGACCAAAGCATAATATTGAATTGACTTGCCCAGTGTCACACAAGCAGTCTGTAACGAAATGAGGAATAGAAATTGAGTTTCCTCATCCTCAGACCTGTGATTTAACCACAAGATCATTCTTTTCAAAAAGCTGTATATGCAGAAAAGGTTTAATAAACCTGATATTAACCTTGGTGCTGTATCTAGTGAGGAATCTAATTTCTGTTCTGACAAAATAAAGCTATTTCAAAGACCCTGGCCTTGATGCAAGTCACAATAAGTCCTTGCTGTGTTCCACCTCCAAGGTCTGTTGCCACCAGTTTAATGTTTCCTCTGCTAGGAGTCTCCTTAGTCCGTCATTTCTGAGAAATGGAGAAAACTGTGTACGGTTGAGGGAAGGTTTCCAGCTAGCAATCAGCAAATAACTGAGGACAAGTTCTATGTAAATCTTTGTTCATTTAACCACTACACAGAATGGCTTTTGTATAGAATATATCTGAGAAAAATATCCAGTCTATGCACTAGCAAGATAAAGGAGAAAGAGATGGAGCTGGTAAACACTTTACCATTGTTGTTACATAGAACAGTACCTCAGGCCTAGGTTCAACTGTGGAGTGTCTGACTCCTGATGACTTACGAGATGAGCTCCATTTCACTCTCCTTAGTGAACACCAGAGTAAACTATCTGCCCCAGCTCTGGAGGTAGCTCTGGCTAGTTCATTGTCATGTCTGACCAAGAGATGTTACTCTGAGTTGTTTGCACTGATGTAATTGTAGTAATGTCAAGTTACTCACAGTGAGTCACAAAGCATTCCAGGACCTTAGGCCTAAAATTGGGTTTTTGTCTTAATTTAACAGTTTAAAACCTGCCCCCATGATTTTGTCTTCTAACCAGACTCTTCTCCCCAGCTGTAACTAGTGGAATGTGAATTCCTGCTGAGGTTCCTGGTTCTTTTCTCAGCTGCTCTGAGTGGTGAAAGCAGCCGTCTTGGTCACTAGGCAACACGTTGAGTCCTATTTGGTTGGTTGTTTTTTTTTTTTTTTTTTTTTTACTAGCATCCTGTGGAAGATGACTGCTCAGTGGAGTAGGGCAGAACTGTGTGTTCAGCAGGAGAGCGGAGGAAGTGTGGAATTCCAACTGGGATTGAGAGGCCAGCCTGAGAATGTTAGTGTGCAATCACTGAGGGACAGATACATTCAGTTTCTAACCAGGCTTTAAAAACATGGGGGTGCCTTTGCATGGGTCTGATGACATTTTGACATGGAGTTGAAGGCTGTGCTGTGAGTATTTGAAAAGGTAACTTCTCCTTAGATTAATTTTAATGGCTTGAATTCTACAGGGACAGGCACCATCAAAAGTAACTGAGATACATTTGCATTAAGATCTCACATTAGACCTCTCACACCAGTGTTCCAATATCTGGCCTTCTCCCTATGCCCTTTCCATTGACAAGACTGACCACTAGTCCATGTATCATATCAATACAGTAGTGTCTATGTATTTTGATGTCAAATTTAATTTGACATCAAAATACATAGACACTACTGTACTGATGTGATACATTTCCCCCAGCTTTTATTATAAGACCACAGTTTTTGTATTAACGTATAACTCCATTGTGGACGTTGTCTGGGGCAAAGCTGGTGCTTCTGGCCGCTAAATAGGGGATAGGGCTGTGATTTTTGCCACTTTGAACAGATGGAAAGCAGTTTGGGACTGTGAAAGAGGCACATTAGCTGGAGGTTTCTGCTAAATGATCAGCAATGAGCTAGTTTACAATGTTTGTCTTCAAATGTCCTCTTTAGGCTTCAGACTAACCCCATTGAGAAAGGCAGTTTACATTTCTCAGCGTGATTGTTTCAGGCTGCCTACATACGCAGGATAACAACACTGCATTGATTTATTCTCATTTCACCTTTTCAACCTTTTATTTGCTAAAACCAAAAAAGATTTTTGAAATGCAGTTTGGATTTTGGAGTAAAATTTTGTGGCAAGAGGAAATGCTATGCAATCATGGAATTAGATGGGGCCCAGGGCATACTGACAGCGAGCTTTATAAACTCCATAGTTTCAGTCTGTTCAGCTTCAAACAGAGACCTGTGGCTTCTCCCTGCTTTTACCCAGAGTAAGTATTATCCTTACTTTTGATGTTGCTAGCACTATAAGAAGACCAATCGCCCTGTTGAATCACAGGCTATGTTTATTTGTGGTAGGTATTTAGATCTGACCTCACTGGAAGTAGTGGGGGATAGCAGCTGACAGGGAATTAGAATGGCTGCTGGAAAGATGAAATTAAAGGAAATGCAAGGCTTTAAACCATTTTATATCTTGGTGTGGTTTCCTTTAGCATTGCATCCTGCTTTCTTTCTGGGGAAGTGCAGGGTGGTGGGGGAACCTTGTCCCCAAATAGAAGAGTTGGACTATTGCTGTGGTTGAAGATGGACAATAGAGCCACAATCCTGGAAACTGGGCTAATGCAATCTCCTTAATTCTTAGGAAGGTGTTCTCTAAATCTTTTTTGTCCCAGTACACAAGAAGATGGATCCTCGTCAAGTGGTAATACAATATCCCTGTGTGTGATCATGTAGGAGGTGGGTGAGTGGTAGAGGTGCTCTTCCTCTATGTAGAGCTTTCATGGTGGTAGTGTTCCAAACCACTGCTCGGCTAATATGGCTGCTGTTGTATCATCTCTCAGACAGGAATGATGGCAAATTGCAAACTTTAGCTGACACTTTTACAACGAGGAAATGAGAAAAGTGAAAGTTGGCATGAATAGACATATTGTTTAGTCTAAATATGCAATGAACCATGCAAATCCCTCTAGAAAGTTACTATTTCAACTAGGACTTTAAACCTTTACAGAAATTTTAGCCAAATAATCCACTTCAGGTATTGGTGCCCATTCTTTCTCTGTCCCCTAGCCACATGCTGGGCAGATGAGCACTACAGCCCGACCTAAAATGGAGAACATTCATGTCCTGATCTCATCCTCTGGCTGGAGAGGAGGCGTTTTGAAATCAGGTTATTACCTCAAGCCTTTTGGCTTTGGAGCTACAGCCTGTTCACCACATTGCCAATGGGTTTAAAAGCTTAACAGACTCTCAGCAGATACCCAGGAAGCCTCTTACTGTAGAAGATGGTGACATCACAGGATCAGCCGTTCTGTATTTATCACACTGCACTGTAGTCACTGGATCTAAACCGATGATGCTTCTGGGAATAGCATCAAGCAGTAGTGTATAGACAGCAGTGCTGATGCTGTTCCCTAATAAGTATGTGATCACAGTCATCTTACAACACTATGTAAATGTAAGCCTGTGGAGACTCACCTGGCGGCGCCTCCTGCTGGTTGTCTTCAGGAATTAGGATCCAGCCTCCAGAGCGCCCTCTTCAGACTCGTATCTCACCACCACTGCTGGCCCCCGTGTCCCTCCCAGGACCCCAGTCCCCTTTTAACTGGGTGCTGCCCCCGGGCAGTAACCTCACAGTTCTGAGTCTCCTCCTCCCAGGGGAACCCTCACCCACTGTCTCCTCTTTGCCTCTGTCTTGGTTACTGCCCAGTCTCCATCTAGCCCCTGTTCATTGGGGCAGACTGCAGTGCAAGCCACTCATCACTGGCAACGGGGTTCGGACCTGCTGCCTCTGCCTCCCCACGGGCTGCCCCGGTGCAACTCTGCACCTGTTCGGTCTATAGCCAGGCCTGCAGCCTGGGGCTTTCTAGGCCAGAGCTCCCAGCTCCTCTGGCCCTTCCCTGGCCCTGCTCCCAATCTAGGTGTCTTGCTTAGGTCCTTGCAGCCAGGCCCTTCTCCCTCTCCGAGCAGAGGGAGATTTACTGGGCTTTGGCTCACAGCCTCTTATAGGGGCCAGCTGGGCCTGATTGGGGCATGGCCACAGCTGAGTCTACTTTCCCCAATCAGTCAAGGCTCCTTGCCCCAGCCACAGTCCTCTCCTGGGCTATTTCAAGCTCAGTAGGGCAGGAGCAGGTAACCACCTTGCTACAGTAAAACATAGTTGCTATGAGCTTTGAGCTATTTGTAACCACATGGCCACTGAAGGGGGACATTAAATTGAAGCATGTGTGGACAGGCTGCCTTTACTAAGTGAAATCCAGCTAGTGGTTTGCAGATGGGTGTGTCTCAATTTTTTGGAGCTTAAAACCTTTCCATGGTTTATGCAGCAGTGTGTTAACTGCAGAAAAGTCCTAGCATCTGCTTAGCCTTTTGCTGACCTCCATCCCTCTCTCCTAGAGAGCCCAACCTAGTTATAAAGTTATCTGCCATCCCATTAAAAAATTGGAGCTTAAGCTATCTGTTGGTGCTGGTGTCAAATGGTGTGAATGCAGCTGATATGAGTGGTACTAATGGGAGAGATTAATTCTAGGCAACAAATTGTACCATGTCTATGAGGTACAAAATAAGGCTGTTCCAGATATTCGCGTGGTCTTTGTCTTCTCTCCTACTGAAGTGCTGGAGTTATTTTCAACTACAGAAGACAAATGTGTGGGTGGAGTCTGCATGTTTTGTCCCCCTCCTATTTGAAGCATGATCAGTGCTGTTCCATTTTAGAAGCTGATACTTATTCTTCAATCAGCATAATTGACATATGGATAAACGGTGTAGATAATCTGCTCTGGAGAGAGGGATTATTTTGAAAGGGAGGAGCTATCTGTTAGCGAGAGAAAACAGCATGATCTCCAGGTGCTTTGTCTGCTAACAACATTGCTGAAAAACAGAGGTGATGCATTGGCTAGAACAGGAACCTGGAGTCAAGACTCTTGAGTTATCTTATCAGCCATGTCACTGAATAAAGTGTGCCCTTGCTAAAGTCAGTTGTTCTGTGGCAGTTCCCCACCTGTAAAATGGGAGATATTACCACCTTCCCTCACAAGGGTGTTGTGAAGCTTCATTAAATGTTTGTTAAAGAATTTTGGAGAAAGGTATTATCGGAGTGCATAGTGCTAATATTTGATTACTGAACAGGAACCACTAGCTTGTTACTTCACTGCTCCAAATGTTCTGCAGCCCTGGTAAGAAACTGTTATCAACACCAATTTTAAGCCTATTATTTTAAGGATTGAAACTGCACAGTGCAAAGCATAAAATACAAAACACAGCTGGACCTTGCCCCAAATGGCTTACAGAGCAGGTAAGACACAGTGGAAGCCCAGGGAAGGAGTACATTATTGTCATTATTGATACGTAACTTTGGGGCACGTGGGTTGAACATTTTAAGCACTGTTAAGCTAGACATTGGGGGCTGCTGTTATTTGTATTACTGTAGCGCTAGGAACTGAAGCCATGGACCAGGATCTCATTGTGTTAGGTGCTGTACAAAGAGAACAAAAGCCCCAAAGCGCTTACAATGTAAGACAAGAGACAGCAGATGCAGGCAGGCAGACAGACAGGAAGTACAACGGAACAATGAGACACTATTGGCCAGCATGATAAGCAGTGCTCTCAACACACCAGCATCCTCACCATGGTGAGGTTTTTTTAGGATTCACAGCAAAGGAGAGTTTTAAGGAGGTGCCATGCCAAATCATGTTTAAATATTCCAGCCTGCACAAACATATTCTCCCCTAAATAAAAACACGCTTTGAATCCATTGACACTGGACAGCAGTGTTGAAGTTGTGTTCAGCGTTTTCAAATCTAGTTAAGTTGAACTTAACAGTATTCAAAATCAGTTCACGGAATCTGTTTTAGAGGCGGGATTGGGTCTGGTGGGGAAGAGGAAGATGAAGGTTTTCCCATCAGGCCTCTGATTCACAGGCAGCGGGTGGGATTTGTTTTTGCCATTGGCAGTTGATGTGGCTGTCAGGTTTGTCTGTCTGGCCATTGCGGAGGTCATGCCACAATCTCTCTCTTTTTTTCTGTTTATAAGCATCTCTTTTGTATTAGGCTGTCATCTCACACCTCTGCTCAGCCCTACTGTAACATGCCCTCTGTTATAATGCACTCCACGTAGACTCCAAAGTATACTTATAAAAAGTGGAAGAGGGGCAGAAACTCAGAAGTCTCAAAACACACTAGCATTAGAAGCAGATTTGAAGAGCAAAAGAGAGGGAGGAAGGTTTTTGTCCTCCTGCCACCTTCCCTTTGCATCAGGAATTACTATTCCCCATGCAGAATTTGCTCCAACCCTTCCTATACCCCTCATCTCTGCACACAAGAGCCAGTAAGGCCAAAATGTTATCTGCTGGGGCCACTGAACTGTTGCCTGTTGTTAACCCTCTTCCTCTTTCCCTGTGAGATGGCTATAGAATGCTGGCTCCTCCAGAGTTAATAGTCCCCAGTGGATGAGGTGCCAAGAAGCTGTTTCCTTGAGGAGAGCTGTCGATTAGGTTCCTGTTGCCAGGAGTCAGGGCAGCAAGGGGAGGGCGGGGGGTTTGACACTTAACTCTGGCATTGTCTTTTGTCTTTGCCCTGGAGGCAGTTCAAATACAGAATGAGGGGAGGGGGGCTTTTAGCTCAGGAAGCCATAAAACACTTGAGCATCTTATTGAAAATGGGTAATAGACTGGGCTCGCCAACAGGACTGCAGGGAAGCAAGGACACTGAGCAGTTTGGGAAGGGGTGCTTAGCCGCAGCTGAGGCAGGCAGGAGGAGTGCTGCACAAATACCAATCTGAATGGTGTTGCCAAGCCACCCATCAGTGAAATGAAGGCACAGGAGCCAGAGAGTAACATTTTGTGTGACTGAGGCAGTAGGAGTGGAATCTCCTGGCAAATATTTGGGAAATCGACATCCACTGTCCATGACATGTAAAATAATCTGATCTAGAGATTCCATCAGGATCTGGAACCTTCCAGATTTCTTTCCATGACTTCTACCCTTTACCAAAACATCCAGTGCGCTGCCATCTGGGTTCCTGGAGTGACATAACCTCTAGGAATCTCATTTTTTCTCCTTTCTCTTCCCTTCGTTTCAATTTCACAGGCAAAGAGGGCCTCTGGTTTTTTGGAGCCCGTTAGCTCTGCTAGGTGCTGGGTGGATGGTATGACTTGATAGCAACATAAAACACTCTTTAGGGCCAAGTATGCTGCCTGTGCAACAAGCTCAAGTTCTTCAAGTGATTGCTCATATCCATTCCAGTTAGGTGTGCACGCCGTGCGTGCACGCTCGTCAGAAGATTTTTACCCTAGCTACTCCGGTGGGTCGGCAGGGTCGCCCCCTGGAGTGGCGCCGCTATGGCGCTGGATATATACCCCTGCTGACCCGACTGCTCCTCAGTTCCTTCTTACCGCCCGTGTCGGTCGTTGGAACAGTGGAGCGCGGCTTAGCTGTCCTCCACTTCCCTATCTTCTCCTTGTTCATTCGATATCTTGTTGTACATAGTTGACTTAGTCTATAGTGTAATTAGTTTTATAGTTATTAGATAGTTAGTGTACATAGTTTAGCAGGGTTTGGGCATTAGCCCTTCCCCGCACCTGGTGCCAGGGCCCATGCCCAGTTCACCAGGGTTTAAACCGTGCTCAGCCTGTAAAAAGCCGATGCCCACGAGCGATCCCCATGACTCTTGCCTAAAGTGCCTCTGGGAATCGCACATCTCAGATAAGTGCCACATTTGTAAGGCTTTTAAGCTGCGGACAAAAAAGGAGAGGGACTTTCCCTTGAAGACTCTCCTTATGGAGGCAGCCCTGAACGCTCCGTCCTCGGCACCGAGTGCTGACAACGCTCCTCCGGCACCGGACCACGCCGGCTCCGCCAAGACACCTCGGCACCGGCCTTCTCCGGCACAGAGACCTGATCGGAGGCCCTCCGCTTCCTCCACACCTTCGACGCAGACTCATCCTCTTTCAGACCGCCCGGCACCTACTCCTGCTGTGGCACCAATGACTATGGCACTGTCAACTCCGGTCCCGAGAGGGCCATCGTGTCCGGTCCTTGAGAGCTCCCCGCCGAGGCCTGTGGTTGAGCTTACGGTTCCTTCCACACCGGAGACATTCTCCTCAGCCAGGGACCTTATAGCGATGACTGAGTCTGCCCTGCCTCAACCCCCAGCACCACTGGTGCGGGTACTACATTCCAGAGGCAAGCCAGCCACTATGAGACCTCCTTCACTGGAATCGGCAAGCCGGCACCGATCTCGATCCAGATCCCAGCACCGCTCGCGGTCTTATGGACGGTCCCGGTCTAGACGCCGCTCGCAGTCCCAGCACCGCTCACCTAGGTGGTACCGGTCGTACTCGCGGCACAGATCCACTTCTTGTCCTGCCCGGTACTCTCGGTACCACTCCGGTTCTAGGCACCGCTCCTGGCACTGAGACTCTCGCAGCTGGTCCCGCCGCAGACCTTTGAGATTCAGGTCATCCTCCCGGCACCACGCTGGTTGCAGATCCCAGTCTTGTTCTCGGCACTGATATGACTCCCGTACCGATCCCCGGCACCGAGAAGATCTCCAGCGACGAGTGCGAAGGACTCATACCAGGCTCGCTCGGCTCCTCCCTGGCCGTCCCGACACCCGTCCGTGTCTTCTCAGGCAGATAGTGCATACGCCCCAAACACCGACGTGCCTGCTGCATTATTCCATGAGCCTCAGCCTCAAGATCATGGTCTGCAACAGTGGTGGTTTCTGGACGCCTTGGGTGTACTGTCAGGCCCAAGGCTCTCACCCAGGTCCATCGCACTCGGCCACCTCAGAACACCAGGTGCCGGAAGCCACGATCACCCGCCCTCCTCCTCCTCCTATGGAGGAAGGGTTGACCCAGCCTCAGGACTCCCAGCTCCCCAGGGAGACAGAGACAATCCACCAGGAGGAGCCATCGTCAGACCCGCTTGTTCCAGGTCTCTCCTCTTCATCCTTCCCTGACGAGGCTGTAGCTGGAACCTCATCCGTTGGCCCTCCACCATTTGACCTCAGGGCCCACCAAGACCTCCTCAGGCATGTTGCACAAAATATGAACTTGCAAGCCGATGAGGTCCTGGAGGTACAGGACCCAGTGGTGGACATTTTGTCATCAGATGCCCCCACTAGAGTGGCTCTTCCCTTCATTAGGACCATACAGGCCAATGCCACTAAGATCTGGCAGTCCCTAGCCTCTGTCCCACCTGCTGCGCGAGGTGTAGAGCGTAAATACATGGTGCCCTCCAAGGGCTATGAATATCTCTATGTCCACCATCCTCTTTGCTCCCTCATTGTCCAGTCGGTTAACGAGAGGGAGCGCCATGGCCAGCAGGCTCCAGCCCCTAAATCAAAGGACGCGAGACGCATGGACTTGCTAGGGTGCAAAGTCTATTCCGCAGGGGCACTCCAACTCCGCGTGTCCAATCAGCAAGCCCTCGTTAGCCGCTATAGTTGTAACACCTGGGCAGTAGCGGACAAATTTAAGGAGTTGCTTCTGCAGGACGCACAACAGGAGTTCTCGGCGATCCTCATGAAGGAAAGAAGGTGGCAAAAACTTCCCTCCAGGCTTCCCTGGACGCCACAGTCTCAGCTGCCAGGACTCTGGCCTCTGGCGTGACTATGCGGCGTATCTCGTGGCTGCAGGTCTCCGGCCTCCCCCCGGAGTTCCAACACACTATTCAGGATCTTCCCTTTGAGGGCCAAGGGCTGTTCTCGGATAAAACTGACCCTAGGCTGCAGAGCCTAAAAGACAACAGGGTCATTATGCGCTCATTAGGCATGCACATGCCAGTGACTCAGCGCAGGCCCTTCCGGCCCCAACTGCACCGCCCTTACCCTCAGCCCCGGCAGAGGCAAGACTTCGCCAGACAGCGAGGCAGAACCGGTCGCCGAAGGCAATCGGGCAACCAAGGGGGCCAAAACCAAGGCTCCTCCAAGCCTTCCTCTGGGCCAAAACCTTCCTTTTGAAGGTGCGCCCGAGGGCGTTGTACCAGTTTCTTTAAAGGATCCGTCCCCTCCTTTCTCCAACCATCTTTCCTTTTTCCTCCCTGCGTGGTCCCAGCTAACATCAGATCGCTGGGTCTTACGCACGCTGGAATTTGGATACCACCTCCAATTTATTTCAAACTCCCCCTTCCACCCTCGTCCCTCTTCAGGGACCCATCTCATGAGCAACTCCTCCTCCAGGAGGTGCAAACGCTCCTCGCCAAAGGAGCCATAGAGGAGGTACCGGAGCATGAATGGGGCAAAGGGTTTTACTCCCGCTACTTCCTAATCCCCAAGGCAAAGGGAGGTCTCAGACCTATCCTCGATCTGCGGGAACTCAATAGATACATGATAAAGTTGAAGTTCCATATGGTATCCCTGGGGACCATTATGCCATCCCTGGATCCTGGAGACTGGTATGCCGCCCTCGACATGAAAGATGCCTACTTCCACATAGCCATCTTCCCTCCTCACAGGAGGTTCCTCCGGTTCGTGGCCAACCGCCAACATTTTCAGTTCGCGGTCCTCCCGTTCAGCCTCTCTACAGCCCCAAGAGTATTCACCAAATGTATGGCTGTAGTCGCCGCCCACCTCTGCCGCAGTCGGATACACGTGTTTCCGTATCTAGACGACTGGCTCATCCGAGGGACCTCCGAGGCGCGAGTCCTCCGTCACGTCCGCATTGCCAAGGACTTTTTGCTACATCTAGGCCTAATGATCAATGTGGAAAAATCGACTCTGATCTCCACTCAGAGGATAGAATTTATTGGCGCCACCCTGGACTCCAATCTTGCCAGAGCCTGCCTACCACTGCCATGGTTCCAGACTATAGTAGCCATCATCCAGAGTCCGCGAGCGGCGCCGTTGACTTCGGTACGAACTTGCCTCGCTGTCCTGGGCCACATGGCGGCCTGTACATTCGTAATGAAATAAGCCAGACTGCGCTTCCGGCCCCTCCAGTCGTGTCTCAACTCACGATACCGACCAGACAGGGATGGTATGGACATGGTCGTCACCATTCCCCCGACCGTCCTAGACTCCTTAGAGTGGTGGCTGGATCCCTCCATGGTATGTGCAGGGCTCCCGTTCCATCCGCCCCAGCCCTCGGCGTCCCTGACGATGGACGCATCATCCTTGGGTTGGGGGGCTCACCTTGGGCACCTACACACCCAGGGCCTTTGGTCATCTCAAGAGCTGACCCTGCGCATCAATGTCCGGGAGCTGAGAGCGGTTCGCCTCGCTTGCCAGACGTTCCAACAGCACTTACAGGGCCATTGTGTGTCAGTATTCACGACAACGCAACGGCCATGCACTATATAAACAACCAAGGAGGCGCGAGGTCTTCGCCCCTGTGTCAAGAGGCCTTACGACTCTGGGACTTTTGAACAGCCCACTCTATACACCTCATTGCATCCTCTCTCCCGGGAGTTTGGACCACGCTGGCAGATCGCCTCAGCAGATCCTTCCTTTCCCACGAATGGTCACTTTGCCCGGACGTTACTCTTTCGCTCTTCCGGAGGTGGGCGTTTCCCCAGATAGACCTCTTCGCGTCCCACGAGAACAGGAAATGCCAGATGTTCTGCTCCTTTCAAGGCCTCTCACTGGGTTCAGTGGCGGATGCCTTCCTCGTACCGTGGACGATGGACGTGCTCTATGCCTTTCCACCATTTCCGCTCATCCACAGGGTCCTACTGAAAAGTACGCAGGGACAAAGCCTGCTTAATCATGATAGCTCCCGCGTGGCCTCGGCAACACTGGTACGCCATGTTGCTAGACCTATCAGTAGCCGACCCTGTCCCCCTGCCTCTTCATCTGGACCTGATCACTCAGGACCACGGCAAACTGCATCACCCGGACCTTCAGTCCCTCCACCTCATGGCATGGCTCCTGAGTGGCTGACCCAGTCTGATCTGTGTTGCTCTGCCCTGGTGCAACAGGTTCTCCTGGATAGCAGGAAGCCTTCCACTAGAGTGATGTATTTGGCCAAGTGGAAGAGTTTCACATGCTGTTGCTTGGAGCGGAACTTCCTTCCCACCGAGGTCTCCATCCCTAACATCTTGGATTACCTCTGGTCTCTCAAACAACAGGGCCTAGTGGTATCATCTTTGAGGGTCCATTTGGCGACCATCTCTACCTTCCACCCAGGGGAGAATGGCCGCTCAGTATTCTCACACCCGATGGTGTCTAGATTCCTTAAGGGCCTAGAGCGCCTCTACCCCCAGGTACGCCACCCTACCCCAACATGGGACCTTAACCTAGTTCTTGCCAGACTCAGGTCCTCCCCATTCGAGCCGTTAGCAACTTGCTCCCTTCTCTACTTCTCATGGAAAATCTCTTTCCTGGTGGCCATCACATCAGCGAGACGAGTCTCCGAGCTTCGGGCCCTCACGGTAGATCCCCCATATACTGTATTCCACAGGGACAAGGTGCAGTTGTGACCACATCCGGCCTTTCTCCCCAAAGTGGTATTGGCCTTCCATGTTAACCAGGAGATCTTCCTACCTGTCTTCTTCCCAAAGCCACATTCGTCTCTCAGGGAGCAGCAGCTACACTCCCTAGACGTCCGTAGAGCGCTCGCTTTTTATATCAAGCAAACAAAACCATTTCGCAGAACCCCCCAACTCTTCGTTGTGGTGGCGTAGTGTATCAAGGGCCTACCCGTTTCCTCGCAGCAGATTTGCTCCTGGGTGACTTCGTGCATCCGCACCTGTTATGACTTGGCTCATGTTCCATCGAGCCACATGACTGCGCACTCTGCCAGGGCTCAGGCCTCATTGGCTGCTTTCCTCGCTCACGTACCCATTCATGAGATTTGTCACGCACCTACCTGGTCCTCGGTCCATACCTTCGCCTCCCACTATGCCCTGGTTCAGCAGTCTAGGGATGACGCAGCCTTCGGCTCCGCAGCATTACACTCTGTGACATCTCGCTCCGACCCCACCGCCTAGGTAAGGCTTGGGAATCACCTAACTGGAATGGATATGAGCAATCACTCGAAGAAGAAAAGATGGTTACTCACCTTTGTAACTGTTGTTCTTCTAGATGTGTTGCTCATATCCATTCCACACCTGCCCTCCTTCCCCGCTGTTGGAGTAGCCGGCAAGAAGGAACTGAGGAGCAGTCGGGTCAGCAGGGGTATATATCCAGCGGCATGGTGGTGCCACTCCAGGGGGCGACCCTGCCAACCCACCGGAGTTGCTAGGGTAAAAATCTTCCGACGAGCGTGCATGCGTGGCGCGCAGACCTAACTGGAATGGATATGAGCAACATATCTCGAAGAACAACAGTTACAAAGGTGAGTAACCGTCTTATCTCCGCCTCAGGATTCCCCTCCCCTGTGGGGTATCATCATGCTGGGATTACCAGATCAGGCAGCCACTTTGGGCTCATCCAGATATAGCTGGATGTTTTCCAATCAACAATCTTTAACTGGGATGTTTGAATAATTTGAATGGTCTCTTCTTAGTTTACTTCTGGCGGTAGTGTGGAAGCGGGTCTTTGTGGATGTCATTCCCCCCCAAATATGAGTAGCATGTTGCTGTTCGTCTGTGGCTCAAGCTATCCTGGGCAGGTTAGTGGCAGAATCTGTTGTAGCCTGTGGTCATTTTCCCTGTGTTGATTCCTCCCATTACCAAAATGGATTGAATGGGTATTCTCTGGGATTTCCCTGGTGATATTTGAGGAGAAGGGGTAAATCCAAGCTCTGGAGTCCAGGGCAGTTAAAGTGGGAGGAGGTGTCACGCTCTTATATCTGGCACATATTGCAAGCTAGTACTGTCTGCTTCCAGTGTCCAGATAAGGGTGGTTGCTTCTTTCCACAGCTATGAGAACAGCTGATTAAATAATGGGAGGAGGAAGTGGGAATGGCCAGGCTGAGATGTAAAGCAGATGTGCCAGCCTTGGGGAACCTTTGGATAAATAGTGTGGATTGGAAGTGTGATAAAAAACCAACTCCAGGTCTCCCCATCTTTATGCCTAATCTGGACAACTGTATCCCTTTCTTTACCCCTCCATGTGGCATGCCCTTTATCTTCTGACCAATTAATTTTTTTCAGAGAAAAGCTTGCAGTCTTTTTCAGGGGCACTGAAGCTATGTCTCAGATGAGGAAACGTACTCTGAAGAACTTGATTAATCCTCAGGAATGCTCTTTAAACCCCTGATGTCCACACATGCAAAGTGTTTCATCGGGTTTTTATGTGTTCCATGGACTGTTTGGAGTAGATGATACTTTTCAGCAGGTCCAAGAACTGGTTCAAGCAAAACTGTTTCAAACTACACTGTCTTAGCTACACTGTAGGTGCCGAGTAGATGAAAGTGTGGAACTGTGGGATCGATACCCAGAAGGCATTGTCATTGAAAGTTTAGTACAGCAAGGGTGTCAACACAGGACAAAATAGCATGGGTTATTAAACTGATTTGCAGTGGAGAGCATGGATATAGCTAACCTTGTGTGCTAAACTGATTCTGTCACCCAGTTCAGTTACAGGCGGGTGAGTTCTCTAGCATAAACATAGCATTAGAATTCTGTCCCATTACCTCATCAGACCAGTCTGCATGCTTCTCAGAGCACCTGCTCTCTGTGTCCTTAAACTTGTAGTGCCTGCTGGTTTGGGACCTGGCTTCTGAAGCAAAATCACTCAAATGTTGTGCTCCGTGGTCCATAGTGAGAGCGTGCCAGAGAGCTGGAGTGTCACTGTTACCTTGAATTGACCTTTCATCAGAAATAAGTGGACACAAGCATTGTTGCTGGTTTCTGTATCATCTCTGAGTTGACACTTATAACAGTTTTTAGGATATTCATTGCTGCAATACCTGCACACTAATTTTCATTATTTTGTTCTTTGGAATTCACCAGCAGTAACCTGCATGTATTGATCAGCTTTATCCTCACCTGGACACTGAAAGCTGCTTTTTTGGGATTCTGCAGGCACAGTTGCCTTTGAGCTGTACCTGTAACACTCTAGTTACTGGAAGGGCCCCTGTACCTATGTGTATCCTACAGACCCTTCAAGGAAGGAGTGAGGTAGAAACTGAGAACAACAAGACACAGCAGCAAGGGCAGAATGTGTTTTATAAAAGTTCCTTAACAGTCCTCACTTCACACACAGACATTCAGGGCTTCCAATAGAGCACTGAAAAGGTTAATTATACCTGCCCAGGGTTGTCAGTAAGGGGAAAAGTGGGGAGCAATGTGACTCCTAAGCAGGGCAAAGTATTCGCCTGCCAGACAACCTACATCTCTCAAAGCAGAACTGCAAGCTATTTCCCAGCTAGTGCTGAGGGATCTATTTCTGCCCTCTCGCCTCCCCCGGGATAACCCTGCTTCAGGCCAATGCTTCTTGGTGAGGTGGTTACCCTTGCTCTGTGCAATGTGCTTTTTCCCAACAGCCATTGCATGACACAGAGGGATTTAGTCATGGGGCTGGGGGAAGGGAAAGATGTTAAACAGGCTTTTCCCTAATGAGCTGTGACGCCAGCTGGAGAGGGGGAGAATCCTGCTTTTCTCCTGTCCGTTGCTCTCTGAAACTACAGAGGAGGAGGAGGAACTGGGTCCCCCCTCTGCTGATTTGCTACCTCTTCTGTTTCCTTTCTGTTCTGTCCCCAAAGCATTTTGGCAAGGTTCAGATTTCTGTGCTCACAGCTCAGTGCTCAAAGAGAAAAGGGAAAAACAAAGGGTTGAGGGAGGGTGGTGAGGAGAGAGAGTCACTTATTGCCCTATCCCAGGACTGAGCTCTGGGACAGAGCACTGAGGGGTAAAGTTAGTGACAACCTTGTCTTTCCAGTGAGAGTTTCTTGAAGTACTGTAATTCCCTGCTGTATCATTTTATTGTCTCCTGCTTAAACACTGCACTAGCTATCATCCTAGCTGTATTTTCCCTTGTTCGGATTGAAGTTTAAAAACGTTCTTTCTCTCTTCATACAAGATCTAGGTTAATGGAGTAGATGAAAACATATTAAGAGTATCATGCTAATTCTTTGTTCTCGGACTGAAACATTAGAACTGCGCTCTGCTTAGTCCCTTTCAGGGCGTGGTGATCCTGCCGTGCGTCCATCCCCACAACTCCCCTTGACTACAGTGACAGTTATGCACGTGGAAGAATTGCAGGATTAGCCTTTTAGGTTAAAATCTTGCCTGGCTGGAGAAAAATGACATTAAATTAAACAGACCAGTCAGTGGACCACTCGGCAGGAATTAAACTAAAAACCCTGTTCGTGCCTGACTGTTCACATTGCATCACCCACGCAGCACTAGAAAGAGAGATCCCTATTGGAAAGATTACAAGTCATTATCTTTTTTAAACAGATACCAAAAAGATCACAAGAGCAGTTTGGGTCTGTCAAACATTGTTGGGCTGACACTGAGACTGACTAACCGCTCTTCTTGCTCTTCCCTAAAATTTGGTGTGGGTGGAGGGGAGTGATCTCAAGAGTTGGAGATGCTGAACTTCTGGAAGATGAGAACTCAGCTGAGTTTCCTCCTTCCCTAGTCCCACTTCCGTTTTAGTTCTGGTGAAGAGTTTGTGTTGCAGCTTTAGAAATGCTTTAAAGCCCAGTTGTCCTTTTTCCTCCACTTGTTGCAAAGTGATTGGGACATACCTGATAAGGTAACGTTAGGAGTGCCCTACCTTTTTGTTTTGAAAAATAGGTTGATACCATTACAGTCCTGTTTGGTCTGATTCCTCATATGTGTGTCATCCTCCTTCAACAGCACTTTGCCAACGCCTTATAGAATGCACATTGCATCTTCACTAGTGACTGGTGAACTCTGACTGTGTAAAGGTCAGAAGTTTTCTGCCCCCACCGCCCTATACTTTGAAAACAATCACAGTAGATACTAGGCTATCTTAGTGGATTGTTTCCACTGTTTGATGAGGGTTAGTCAAACAGCATATCGAAAAGGCTCAGGGGAAACAATTTGTATATACCTTGTTACAAAAGGCTCCCACATCCTGGCAAAGACAGAATGCTGAGTGACTGCTTTAATGCACAAAAGTAAGTGCCCCATGGACAAGGGTGTTTTGGGGGGTGTATGCCCTAAATGGAGTAATCTCATGGGTGTCCTTTCTTCCTGTGTCCTAACACTACATTCTCCGTGAGCTGGACTTTGTATGTGATGAGTTATCTGAATGGGCAGATGTCTTGTCACACTGCTTACCTTTTTTTCCCTAAGCACATTTTACTGGAATCCGTAACCCTTTAAGCTTTGCAGAAGGTAGATAGCGCCAGAATGTTGACCATTTACCAAACAAATTTTTATGTAACTTTTGGTTGCTATTAATATAGATATAACATTACCTCATGCAGGTGATGGGAGGCATGACCATGGGACATAAAATCTTTTAATTATCGTCAGTATTGTCTAGTGGTTAGAGTAGGAAACAAGTAACTTCTAGGACTCTATTCCATTCTGCCACTAATGTTCAGTGTGGCCATAGGGAAGTCACTTACTCTGTGCCTCAGTTTCCCTATTTGTAAAATGTATTTATCTCCCTCATGAGGGATATGGTGAGCTCTGTTTACAAACACAAAACAGCATTTAATCATTTTAATCTGTTACCAATAATTTTATTGTTGTAATAGCAGGAATCTAATCAAAGAGTTCTTGGCACTTTAATAAATAATGAGAAAAACATTTTTTCTTTATTCTCTAACCATTTATTTAATAATGTGTTGGCAACATCCAGCCATGAATCTGTGTTCAGTCCATTGTATACACCAAAACCATAAAAGAATAGTGTCTTATGACTAGGCTATCTATCCATACTAAATTTTATTCTATTAACTCTTGCTGTGCACTCTCAATAGTTATTAATGGAAAGCAGATTGCTTCGTGTCATCTTGTTGTGAAGTGTTTGAACTAAAATTAAATATTTTTGATTATTGCATAAACTTTTAGCCTTATTGACTAAATATATATCTGTGAATTACCAGCAGAAATAAAATTACCAATACATTCTCTGTGTGTACAAGATTTGTATTAATCACTGTTTAAGAAGTTTATCCTTTTTGTAGGTCACTTCCTGTATTACACATTCTAAGTGAACTCCTTTGTACTGAAATAAGCCATGCTATTTTCCACCGTTCTTTCAAGCAAAGGGAGTTTGGGGACAGATCATGTGGTCTGACAGCAACTTTTCTCTTTTAAAAAAAGTTTTGAGAGCAAAATCCCTGCTTCCCTTCAGGGAAAGAAGCAGCAACTCCATCTGTGGCCTCTGTCCCTCTTACCATGCTTTCTCCTTTCGCTGCTTACCTATCTGAAATTGCTGCTCATCCTGGGTGAGTGGCATTTTCAGACTGTGTTCCTGAACAAGTGTTTTAAATGAGCTCACCCCTGGTTAAGGAGGAAATGCAGGCAACAGAATTAAATTGTTCAATTTCTGCCTTCCTGCCTCCCATCCTCCTCGATGGGAGAGGCTTTGTGCTACTTACTAGGTTGCAGTGCCTCAACCTCACTGGAACAGGGACACCCCATCTTCCATATCTGCTTCTGGACAGATGGCATGGGCTGATGCTAGTAGGTGTGGGGTAAAACCTTTTCAAAGTTTACTTGTGAGTCCTTGCAAGGAAAAAGTAATGAGGATTGATTATAGTGGAATTTGGTGTGGAAGAATGAAACTTCTACAGAAAAATAAATATACAAGTTCAGTTGTGATTGTAGCGGTGGCTGCAGGGGAACGGCCTGGCTAGTCCAGAGGATGGCACTCCCTCGGGTACAGTACGCGTCAGTTAGGCCATCTGAGGCTTCCTGCTCTTGGTT
Organism: Chelonoidis abingdonii; assembly: GCF_003597395.2. Lineage (NCBI taxonomy): Eukaryota > Metazoa > Chordata > Testudines > Testudinidae > Chelonoidis > Chelonoidis abingdonii. The sequence continues at coordinate 118,935,478 of NC_133769.1, forward strand.
TGCCAAGGGAGTATTTTAAGGAATTTGATCTTTGTTTCTCTCTCTTCCCTTCTCAATAGGAACTGGAAGCTGCTCTTCACAGGGATGATGTGGAGTTTATCAGTGACCTGATTGCCTGCCTCCTTCAGGGTTGCTATCAGCGCAGGGACATCACGTGAGTAATCTTGCTCCATGGTTTAAGCCCTTTTGCAAGGGAGTTAATTAACATAGTCACAGGGATGTTACACAGCTTCAGAATGATGCTATAGAAATGATCTGCAGTCACCGATGTCCAGGCCTGATTGCTCAATAAGTGCAAGGGAGTCCCATTTCTCTTATACTTCAGCCCCTGCTTAAATCACACGTCGTTAATATTCACACACCCCACTCTTAGGCAAATTCTTCTTTTTAAAAAAAAAAAAATTATCTTTTACCCTGAACCCACACACCTGTCTTGTACTCTGTGTATTGTTTCTCTTCATTGTTAGTGATCTGGATATTTGTGTGTTCTTTATACTCTGCCCTTTGCCTGATTAATTTAGAAATGTCACAGTAAGTGTTTGCAACGTCATAACTGTTTCATTGTGCTAAATTATTTGAAAAATGGCAAGGAGCTTTATCTTGGAATGAGTTGGGTATTAGGAGTAGAGAGTCAAATATAGCAACTGTTCTCTTCTTAGGAATAGCTAATACTTGGCCTGTGACATCAGAATGATAGGTTGTTGGTGTGTTGGCCAGGACTTTGAGGTATTCTCCTTGATGTTTAAAGATCCAAAGGCACTTTTTTGTTAACATCCACCTGGATAGCCCTTAAAAATTAGCAGAAAAGACTTCTGTAAAGTATCATCCTTTGGAAGATCTCCCTCCAACAGCAAAGCAATATGCTGTCTGCCCAAAGAGTGAAGCTTCATTTATAAAGAAGCAAAACTGAAGTCTCAGCTTTCTTTCACTGAATTCCTGTGAACTTGAACTGAGAGCAGAGCATAATTCTGGACATGAGGCAATCTTGCTGCTGGTGGTAGGTAACTGAGTGGGTTCCACTGTATTACTGGGTTGGCACTGAACATGGCGCAGAATCTGAATCTGTAAGCAGCTGACTTGATGGGTAGTGCCCACCCACTGAGCCAAACTGGCGCTTGCCCTCCCTGAATGAATCTGAGATGGAGAGTAGGCTGATCAGAAAGCATCTGAAACCACATATACTGATTCTATCAGAATAACCGTAATAACCGTAACAGTGGTGTATAATCCTGATTGTTGATTTATGGTATCAGGTGATTTCTATTTCTTCAATTAGAATTAGAAGTAGAAAGGAACAATCTGGCCATCTCATGTAATCCCCATTAGCCAATGCAGGATTGCTCTCTAAGTATACTTTTCAGTGTTTTGTCCAGTTTGGTTGTAAATGTCTCAAGCATTGGAGTTTCTATAACTTCATTTAGGAGATTACACTGTAGTTTAATGTCAATATGTAAGGCACACTTAAATTGGTTTGAGTGTGCGTATGTGGATGGCACCGATTTAACTGCATCAGTCTGAAAAATGATGTTAGTTAAATAAATACAACTTCTCTGTGTAGATTAGGCCTTGGTTAATGACAAGATGCAACAGGTGGAAGAAACAAACCTGACAGTAGAAGGAAGAAGGGGTAAGAGGAGTGTGTTTTTGTGTAGGCTGGCTGTGTGTTTGATGTAGCTTGCCACCTCTGTAGCCATTCTTATTCATAATGAGGCCTGCAGATCCATGACATGAGGTACTCTGCTGTATGCAGCCTTGGAGGCAGGCCAGACCTGTCCATCAGAGATATGGGTAGGTGTGGCTCCACCTCTGAGAGAGCGCCAGATTTTGTCTACTTGTCTAGCTGTAGGCATGCAGACCAGCTCCTCTGTACTGCAGAGCAAACTTGAAGAAGAAGAGGGAAAAAAGGCCTTAAAAACTGCAGGTTGTTTGGGTCTGCCTTTATTGGCAGAGAAGAGTGCCCTTCTCCTCTGTGCCCCTGCTCACCCATCCAAAGTGCAGCATGGCAGAGAAGGCTAAAAAGAGAGAGAAAGCAGACACTCTGACTCCTGCACTTCCCTTGCTGATTTTGTGCCTGCATGGAGATTTGTGCCTGCTCTGTGGAGACCCAGGCCCCCGTCAAATCCTCAAGCAGGGGCGGGGTTTCTTGCAGCCTCCTTCCCCAAGCAGGAGAGCTCCCAGCAAACAGTGACAGCACCTCAGCAGCAAAATCCCCTGGGTCTGGTACAGGCTTGCAGTGATTCCAGGACCAGCAAGTGGCAGCTCTCCTCCCTCCCTCACAAAACATGGGTGGAGTGTAGGTTGAAGCACAATATCAACGGGCCGGGGAAGTGTCCTGCCCAGCCTCTGGAGCCTCTGCTCACAGCCATGTCTGTTAACGACAGAGCAGCTCCCTGGCACCTCCCTGCAACTGGTGGAACAGCAGGAAGCTACTGACAAGGATCCAGAGACAGAACAAGGAGAGCCTGGCAAGGGGAGCTCAGGCCCAATCCTTCCCTCCACTCTACAGCACGCCAGAGGACAGACATTGAGCAAAAGTGTACTGCGTATTTTGAGTATCGTAAACTACACTTACGAGGTCTGCAGATGTCTCAGATGACCCATAGTTATAAATCCCTCCCCAGATCCCCTGTGAGTATGTGAGTGTGGAACAGGGATTTTCCTGCTGCTCCTAAAGATTGGGAAAGCATCAGGCTGCCCCCCTCAGCTGCCACTGCAGATCACCATGTCCAAACGATTGAGCTGTCATTACCAGCTGCCTCTGTGAGTCTCCAGGCCCTAATGGTTCTGTTTATTGCTCCCAGCTTCTGTTACAGGTTGCCATGCCGTGCTTCCACCTCCTTCCCCGAGCAAATGGCTAGGGAAGGATGAGAGGGACAGCAGCCCAGATTGGAAAATTGCAAGGCAGTAATGGACCTCTTGGCCCCACCATTTTTCTTTCTACCTCACACTTCCCTCTGGTCTCCATTTTATAAGGTCAAAGGTTCCTCAGTATGCACCAGGCAAAACGTATCCTGGCACCATTACCAAAGGTAAATGTGCCTTTTTCCCTAGTGGTCAGGAACTTGTCATTTCTAACTGGAAGAGATTTTTACCCGTAAGAGTGGCTTCCAGAAGTAAATCAACTAATTCAGCATATTCCAGAGTCTGGTTGAGATTTACCCGTTGGTACCAGGACAAAGGTCTCAGCCCTGCCTTTGCATTGGTACCACAGATTCTCAGATTTCGTGACAATGAACTCAGGCTAGGCCTGGCAGCTGCAGACACTGAAGGTCAAGTCACTGCTTTGTCAAAAATCCTTAGTGCAATAAACAAGTAGTGAATTTCATCATACCCAGATATCGAGCCTTTTTCTTATGAGAGCAGCATCTATTCTACATCCTCCTGAAGTGCATGAAGTGTCTTTATGGGCTCTTACCTGGTTCTCAGTGCCATTACAGACCCTCAGTTTGAACCACTCATGAAGCTGTCTCATTACTTTCTAACCACTAAGGTGGCCTTTTTGATAGCAATCTTGTCTGTTTGCAGGGTGCCCCTGAGACGGAAGCTCTTTTCCTGGAACCTCAGCACTACATTCCATAAGGGTAGAGTGGTACTCAGATCCGACCATGCCTTTCATACTAAAGATTAACTCCAGACTCCGTAGAGCACTGGACATTATTCTGCTATCCTTTTGCCCAGTTCCCTCACACTCTAAAAAGAAACTGGCATATTCTAGATTTCTTCTAAGCTCTCAAAGAACGTGTTCACCACACAGCTCAGGGCAGAAGGACAAAGTCTTTGTGCTTTATGATCTAGTGTCAAAGGGAAAGACGGTTTCAAAATCCTCTATTTCCGGGTGGCTGAAGTTTTGTATCCAAGAAGCATACAAGTCAAAAAGTGTAACTCCATCTTCCAATATCAGAGTTCATTCCCTCAGAGCTGTAGCAGCTTCATTGGCAGAAAGATAACATACGTCATACAAGAAAATCTGTAAAGCGGGCATCTTCTCGACCGTTCATACCACCTTCAAAATTCTGGAGGCTGGACTTCAGTCATTATCTGATGCTGCCTTTAGTAGATGAGTGCGTCTCACTATAGTATCCCAGTAACTCTTTTCACATCTGTACATAACTGTATATTGTTCCCTCACTATATTGTGTGGATAGTGGTATGAAAACCCCAGTGTCATAGACCTGTGGTCCTGAGAATGAATAAGAATAGGAAAATTTATCCATATCTTGCCTGAAATTTTTCTTTCTTGTAGTAATGAGGTCCACAGATCAAGCTAGCCTTGAATGGACTGTTAATTGGGAAATGATATCAGATTATTAATTGGCACTCAAATTTGTTATTCGGGAGAACTGTTCTCTTTAGTTTCAGTGCTTTAATTTTCCATACTGATACAGAGTGCTTAGTTTTTCCTAGGTATGGAAGTGTAGCAACTGACAGTTTCTCAGAGGTGGCATGAGCCACACCAGCCATGCCTCTGATGGACAGGTGTGGTCTGCCTCCAAAGCGGCATAGAGCAGGGCACCTAATGTCATGGTTCCATGGCCCTCATTACTCCAAGAAAGGAATTTTTTAGGTATGACATGGATAAATGTTCCTATTACCATGTGGCAGTGTTCTGTAGGCATTATGGTACAAGTGAATTTGAAGGAGGATTAGACAGTGGCTTTTTCAGTTTTTTGGGGGGGGAGGGGGGAGTGAGTATGCTGTGCAAAAGAGGTGACATGAGAAAAAGCGTTGAGGTCCTTGTAGGAGAAATGGACAAATGAACAGTGAAGATTGAGAATATTAATAGTGAAGGCTGCAGTCATTTATATGGTTGTAGGCAAAGAAGGGCTAAATTGTGATGGGCCTTAAACTTTGGATGATGCAGAGGAGAAGGGAGAGCCCATCTGGGGGGAGAATGGTGTGATGGGTAACAGGACTAGTACCTGACCCAGGACAAACTTCTGTGCAATCTCACTATGTGCCCCCAGTTTGATAGCGAACCATTGGTAACTACTTGTTGAGTATGTTTTTTCAATCAGTTGTGCATCCATCTTATAGTAATTTCATTTAGACCACGTTTCCGTAGATTGGTTATGAGAATATCATATGGGACTGTTTCAAAAACCTTACTAAAATCAAGATACGTCATGTCTGCTGCTTCCCTCTGTCCACCAGGTCATGAACCCTGTCAAAGAAGGAAATTAGGTTGGTGTAGGATGACTTGTTCTTGAAAAGTCCATTCTGGCTATTACTTATCACCCTGTTATCCTCCAGGTGCTTACAAACTAATATTATATTTGAAAACTCATGCGATCGGGCTGGGGGGTCCCGGATGACTGGAAAAAGGCGAATGTAGTGCCCATCTTTAAAAAAGGGAAGAAGGAGGATGCGGGGAACTACAGGCCAGTCGGTCTCACCTTAGTCCCTGGAAAAATCATGGAGCAGGTCCTCAAGGAATCAATTCTGAAGCACTTAGAGGAGAGGAAAGTGATCAGGAATAGTCAGCATGGATTCACCAAGGGCAGGTTATGTCTGATTAACCTAATTGCCTTCTATGATGTGATAAGTGGCTCTGTGGATGAGGGAAAAGCAGTGGGCGTGTTATTCTTTGACTTTAGCAAAGCTTTTGATATGGTCTCACACAGTATTCTTGCTGGCAAGTTAAAGGAGTATGGACTGGATGAATGGACTATAAGGTGGATAGAAAGCTGGCTAGATCGTCGGGCTCAACAGGTGGTGATCAATGGCTCCATGTCTAGTTGGCAGCCAGTATCAAGCGGAGTGCTCCAAGGATCGATCCTGGGGCCGGTTTTGTTCATTATCTTCATTAATGATCTGGAGGATGGCGTGGACTGCACCCTTAGCAAGTCTGCAGATGCCACTAAACTGGGAGGAGTGGTAGATATGTTGGAAGGTAGGGATAGGATACAGAGGGACCTAGACAAATTAGGGGATTGGGCCAAAAGAAATCTGATGAGGTTCAACAAGGACAAGTGCAGAGTCCTGCGCTTACTCCGGAAGAATCCCATGCACTGTTACAGACTGCCGGCCAAATGGCTAGGCAGCAGTTCTGTAGAAAAGGACATAGAGGTTACAGTAGACGAGAAGCTGGGTGTGAGTCAACAGTGTGCCCTTGTTGCCAAGAAGACTAACGGCATTTTGGGCTCTATAAGTAGGGGCATTGCCAGCAGATTGAGGGAAGTGATCATTCCCCTCTACTCAACATTGGTGAGGCCTCATCTGGAGTACTGTATTCAGTTTTGGGCCACACACTACAAGAAGGATGTGGAACAACCATTGGAGAAGAGATCCGCGAAGGCAACAAATGGTTAGGGTCTGGAACACTAAATTATAGAGAAAGAGTGACTGATGGGAACTTTGAGTATTGTTTCGTCCTCTCAGAAGAGAGAAAGTGAGGGGATTTGTATATAGCTGCCTTCAACTGACTGAAGGTCGTTCGAGAAGAGGAGGATCTAGACGTTCTCAGTGATAAGCAGCTGGACAGACACAGCTAATGGTCTCAAGTTGCAGTGGGGGAGGTTTAGGTTGGATATTAGGAAAAACTTTTTCACTAGGAGGGTGGTGAAGCACTGGAATGGGTTACCTAGGGAGGTGGTAAAATCTCCTTTCTTAGAGGTTTTTAAGGTCAGGCTTGCCAAAGCCCTGGCTGGGATGATTTAGTTGGGGATTGATCCTGCTTTGAGCAGGGGATTGAACTAGATGACCTCCTGAGGTCCCTTCCAAACTTGATATTCTATGATTCTATGAAACTGATTGTTTAATTTATTCCACTATCCAGGTATCAAAGTTAGCCTGACTGGTCTATAATTCCCTCAGTCTTCTTTGTATTACTTTTTAAAGATAGGTACTATGTTTGCCCTTCTCCAGACCTCTGGGACCTCACAAGTCCACCATGAGTTCTCAAAGGTAATTGCTAACAAGATTGCTTCAACTAGTTCCTTCAGCACCCTAGGATAATTTCCAGGTCCCTGCCAGCTTGAATACATCTAACATATCTAGCTAGTCTTTAACATATTCTTTCCCTATTTTGGCTTGTTTTTCTTTCCCGTAGTTAATATTGTGTTGAATATCTGGTCACGATTAACCTCTTTAGTGAAGACTGAAGCAAAATAGGCATTAAGCACCTCAGCTGTCTTGGTGTCATCAGTTATTAGCTCTCCTACTACTTACACTTTCCTTCATCTTACTCTTGCTCCTAATCATATATATAAAGAGCCTCTTCTTATTGCCTTTTATGTCCCTTGTTAGGTGTAACTCATTTTGTACCTTAGTCTTTCTGATTTTGTCTCTATGTGCTTGTGCTATTCTTTTGTACATCTCCTTAGCAATTTGTCCATGCTTCTGCTTTTTGTAGGATTCCTTTTTTATTTGCAGGTCATTAAAGTGCTCCAGATGGAACCATATGGGCCTCTTACTATTCTTCTAATCTTTTATTCATGTTGGATAGTTTGCAATTGTGCCTTAAATATTTATTTCTGCATCTATATACTACTATTTAGCTGCTTCTGAGTGTTGAAATGATGAGTTAATTTTGTGTAGTACTTTACCTCTTCACTATCCAAAGTATTGTGTATTCCTATTTTCTTGCAATCTGTTGGTATCAGGCTGTAGTTCTCTGCATGTCTAGTTTGACAGCATATAGAACTCGTAACTGGACTGGAGGTGCCTGACTTTAATTATGTAGAAGTATAAAACTGCAAAGTACTTTTGCTAATTGTGGTTTTGTAAATATTTTAGGTATCTAATATCTCTCTACCTCTTCTTCCCCTTCTAGCTCTTCTGAATACATCATACTGGTCAATGTTAATACGTTAATATATCAGATGTGATTTGCCCCACCAAACTGACATCCACTAGGTCAGAATCTCACACGTCTAGCTCATTTAATGCATTTCCCATTACCTTTGCCTTTGTGTATAGACCCTTAAGTGTTTATGACTTTCTACTCTTGCAAAAAATGACTCCAGGAAAAAAAAAATCACTTATACAGAATATGCAATTTATATAAGAAAATTATCAAGTGGTATTTTAAAAATACTTGATTTCTTTCCCCCCCCCCCCCCCCCCCCCCCAAAAAAAGTCCACTGATACAAATTGGGCAGCTGCGTAATCCCTGCAGGCTACCACTTTAATTCTAACAGGAAATGCAGCTTGATGACTTGTATCAAGACAGGAAGATCAGAGCTGCTGCTAAAGGCAAAGGCCACAGCAGGAGACTTCTACAGCTGTTTTTAAGTAAGAAATGGCCGTTTTACATGGATGTGCACATTAAAATAATCCAGAAAATCTCCTGCTGTTCTCTATTTCTGGCCAGAACTGTTGTGAAGAATGGTGTCATGCTGACCATATAGCTGTTTCCTGTTTTGTTTCATATTTACAATTTTTAATTTTTTAACATTTTAAAGAAACAAACAGTGATTTGATTATTTTATGTTGGAAGTTACTTTTTGTTCCATTACTGCCCCCTCAAAGCTCCTTTTTAAATTCACCCTTCGTTGTAAAACATCACTTTATTAGGATTCAGTTTGGAAGAATATGTCAGATGGTAAAATAACAGAACCCACTCTTTTCTACTTTTTTTTTCCCTTGAGATCTTTAAATCCAGAAGATTGGTACCTCGCCTGCTTAGATGGACACTGTCTAACTCACCTTGCATCATGGAAGGCATTAATGTGCTTCATGAATCCCAAACTCCCCTCTCTTCCAGTGCTGAAGAAAAGAGAAGAAAAATTTCCAAATAGATCACCTCTGTTGACCCAATCTTCACCTCTCTTTCCAGATCCCTAAAGCCAGCTTTGAATCTATGGCATCTCTTTTCAATCATGTTTTGTCCTATCATGGAAAATAGGAAGACATTCCACAACATTCTCCAGGATCTCCTTTCCTCTCCCTGTCATATCCTTTGTCCTGATGCCCAGAATGTAGCATCTCATCCTATTCTATCGGAACCATGCTCTTCTGAGTTTTCATTCAGGACTACTTATTGGCACTTCTATTCCAGTGACTTCTTTTGAGGGCTTTCCATCTAATTACCTTCCTCCCAAACCATAGCTGGGCCAACAAAGGACAATCTGATCATCTTCTGACTCATCAAGGACAGAATATCTGTTGTTACCGACCAGGTTCAATGGCTCTATATATTTCACTTCTTTCATTCCTTTTGTCACATTTTTCTGTCTTCATTCCCTTGCATGGAACAGGTCCTTCAAGCATTCCCTCCATGACTACTCTCTCACTGGTTTGTTTTAAGAATAAATGTTTAAAAAAAAAAAAATTAAATTGCCTTACAGTCTGCATGCAGCTACATCAGTTGTGCCCTTTCAAGGAATGCAGTGTTTTTTTATAAACTAAGAGATAAGGTTTGTGACAGATATGGCAATTTCTTGCAAAATCCTTGGAAAATTTTATTGAATTAAGTTTAAGTATCTTTGGAGTCCATTGTATTAAATGCAAATGTTATATTTTATTGTGAGTCCTGGGAATTATGAATTTCAAAGGACTATCTTGAAAAATGGACCAGACAAGAGTGGACTTATGGACAAACAATGTCAAGTGGTTCACCTGGAGCAGTGGTCCCCAATGTGGTGCCTGTGGGCACCATGGTGCCCGCCAGGGCATTTATATGTGCCTTCCTAGTACCCAGCAGGGGAGAAAAGCTGTGGCCCCATGGCTGCTGGGGACAGAGTACTCCGGGGCTGCAGGCACCAGTGTTCTCTGTCCTCCCGGCTTCTCTCTGCACTGCCCAGAACTGGCACCAAAAAAACACAAAACACAAAAACAACACAAAAAAAACCACACCACTCCGATTCTGCAGAATGGACGGAATGCCACCCCATAGCATGTGCTGCCCCAGGCACATGCTTGCTCCACTGGTGCCTGGTGACGGCCCTGTATGTGAGTAATTGTTGGCGCCTGCCACACTCTTCTGAAAACATGAATGTGCTACTGGCCACAAAAAGGTTGGGGACCAGTGACCTGGAGAATGTCTAGGGGGAAGGTGAATGCAACCCCCCGCCCCCTCTGGTTATGCAAACACCCACCCTTTAAAAGCTTTGCCCTAAGGAGGAGAACATTATTTACTTGATTATAGCTGTTATAGGGATCCAAAGATCAAAGACTCAAATTGTATAAAGGAAAGACAACCCATTCATGGGGTGGGGGGTGCTTGTTCTAAGCTAAAGCTGTTATGGACACAGAACCCCTCTTCCCCCCACCCCCTTGGGTTTGAAGGACTGACTCCTACCAGAGCCCTGCTGGAGTTGGGGATGAGGATGGTCTCCAGTAAGATTATTTGCATGCATGTAGATTCTTTTATTATTTTTTAAAAAGTTTTCTCGGCAGTGCTTTCACCTTAAGAATAAATGTGCTTGCTTAGAAGAGCTATGTAGTCACTTACAACTGTGAGCAATTATGGTGTGTATAGCCTCTGAAAAGAGAGCAAAGCATAGACGTTGGCCTGTTTAGTCAGTCCTGCTTGCTGGGAATAATGCAGTGTAAGCAGGGAACTGTGCAACCTGGGAAAATCCCAGAGACACAGGTCTCCACCCAAAGAGAGGTGATGGCTGAGGATCTGGGAGCCTGGAGCGGTTGTCCTCGGTGGACCACAAAGATGAAATGCAGGTGCAGTTGCCCTGAACTGTGACAAGGTTGATAAGCTAACCTAGGTTGCTAGCTAACCTTTAGTCTCTTTTCCTGAGCTAGGCAAAGTGAGTACTAACATTCAGGCTCACTGATATTATGGTCAAGGGGACCTTAGAAAAAGCTAAAGTGGAATATCCTAGTGATCCAGTGGATTTATCTGTGTAATCTGTGCAATAATCTTTCGGGCCTGAGACACAAACCCAATCATGATAGACATGGGGAATACACTGTTTGTATTAACCAACATTTACTGGCATGCTGCTGATCTTGGCTGTAATAACTACATCAATGGCTGGTGCAACAGAAAACCACAAACAAGCTGAGGCTCATACTTAGAGTTGTGCTTCGTACCTTACAGGACATATGGAGGACGTGTTCCTTGCCCTCAAGTACTTCTAAACTAATTCTTGACATGAGACCATGAAAAGATTAGAAGGAAGAAAGGACAGAGGTTACAGCAATAAGGTCACATGGCTAGTCAAAGGCTAGTGGACAGCAGGGTGGAATGAAATTGTGGCATGTAAGCGTGAATAGAGTTAGATAAATAAATATCTTTTGACTCACTACTTATAGACACTGCGCCAGAAATCAGTCTTAAAGAAGAAATTAAATGAGGAATGGTTGGTGACAAAAGCAGGAAGAACGTCCCATGCATGTGGTGTGCAGTAATGAGCAGAGATTGTGGGAGAGGTGGACAAATGAAGCATGAAGGTTGGCACCGTTGTCGAGCATATAGGTGACATGCTAAGAAACTGGATAACTCAGAGGAAGAGTTATGTGGGGCATTGTGAATGTGAGGGTGAGATGTTTACATTTGAAGTGATGTAGGAGGAGTCTGAGTCAGTGACGGGATTCAGGATATGAGATGAGGTGACCAGATTGCCAGGCCATGAAGATGTTCTGGTCTGCAGCATTTTGCATGAGTGTAAGAGGGAATGATGTTGGGAGTCAGGGAAGCCTGTGAGGAAGAGAGCATTAATCGAGATGGGAGAGAAGTCCCTGGATGAAATAATTGGCTGCTTGGACAGAAAGAAAAGGATGGCTATTCAGGTTGTTTGTGGAGAGAGGTATGATAGGGTTTAGACAATCCGGATGTGAGGGACATGAAGTAGAGGAAGAATCAATAATGACTCCCAGATTATGGGGTCTTAGTGATGAAAGACAGTGGTATTGTCGACAGTAAGAAGATCTGGGAGAGTGGAGGAAAAACAAGCTTAAATAAGTTGAGTTTAAACTGATAGCGGAACATCCAAAGACACTTAAGACTAAATAGTTCAAATGCTGTTTGTGTCTAGGGACATGAAAATGATGTGATTGTTATTGGTTTAAAGACCACGCCACAAGATACATCCCAGGTCTAACAGAACAGCTGTCAGGTTTTTGGTAGAGGAATCCCTGGGATTCTTTGTCCTAAGAGTCTTCGAGTGCCAAAATGGGTGATATTTCCCACATGCTTTGTGCAGGATTTCATGTCCAGCATGACTGTTCTGCTCAGCTAGACACTGAAGCAGATCTTCAGCCCAGGGATGGAGATTGGCATATTAATCACCTCTATTGCCTGGTCCATCCCTACTTCCAAGCAGGGATGTTGTAAAGGCTTTCCCACCTCTTGTCTGAATTCATCTTCAGAGGCTCCCAGATCTAGCGAACTTCCTGAACATCCTTGGAGAGGGAGCTGTCCAGATGCAGGACCAGTAGGGTGACAGTTCTGGGACACAAGAACGATCTACTATCTTCAGTCACACGCTCTCTGGCCCTGTTATTATTTATTTGTATTTTTGTGGCACTTAGGAGCCCCATTATGGACCAGGACTCTGCTCTGCTAAAATGTCCCATCTCCTTTCACCTCTTGTTTTCCCTCAGCACCTCCTGAGTCAACCACTGAACAAAAACAGTTGAAACGTTGGATAGTACAGGCTGTGAAATTACTGAGAGATATCCAGACACCACATGCAAAACAGACCCCTCTTCTTCAAAGTAGACCTCTCTTCTAATGGTGAAAAGCCAGTGAAGAGCAACTAGAGCCACTTGAAACCAAGGGAAACATTTTCAATTCTGAGTGCTAAAAGTTAAACTCCTAAATAAGTCCTGATTTCTGCCCAGCTCCCAAGGTATTGAGTACCTGCATTTCTCCAGTTTGAATATTTAGGTCCAAAATCTTTGACCACCTCTTTCAGAGAGCGTAACGGGACCGCTCTGAACCATGCAGTCATCCGATCAATTCTCAGTAGTCCAACTTCATGTCAACTACACCTCAGTCTCCAATCTCCATTTTCCTGGGCAGAATTATTGAAGGTTCACAAGCTTCTGATCTCTACCCACAAAACCTTTCACAATCAGGCTTCATATAGGCACATGACACTTGTACTGTTCTGGCGCTGGTGGATACTTTCTTGTGGCTACGTGCAGGGGACATATCTCTGTATTCGCAGTACTAGCTCGCAACAGACAGTTGGACACCAAGAGCTGCTGACTCGCATGCCACATCTCAGCAACTTTGTCTGCTCTGTCAGAATATGAGGTCTCTCGGTGTGGCTATGAGACTACATGGGTAACCTAGCAATAGGTCTGTTTCTCAGCAGATAACAGCACCATCCTCCAAATGACCCAGTGCTGGAAAGAAATGGGTGAAAGGCAGCTAGCACAGACTACAGCCTGGTAAGCCAGAGGTAATACTAGCCAGGGAAATGCGTTCAAGACCTGATCAGGGCAGTGACCTAATAATCTATCAGGGGGCATTTGCCTTCTGTCACACTAGTGCATAGGCTGTGAGGCAGTGGCAATAGATACCTTCTTTCATCCTCACCCAGCCAAGAGACTAATCATTCCTCTTGGATCCAGATGTAGTCACATTGATCTATATTTCATTGCTTGTAGGTTGAATTATTGCAACATACTGAACGTGGGGCTGGCTGTCAAGGTCACACGGAAGCTATTAACTAGCAAAAAAACATGACCTGAGCACAATACAGCCATGATTCTCACACACTATAATGTGTATGTGTGACATAGGTTTCATTTTGCATTACCTGAGAGTGCAAATCTTTAGACTAGTCCATTAAAGGCTTTAACTATCTAGACTGCCTCTCCATCCCCAAACCACCAAAGCAGGGGCTCTCAATGAGCATGCTGTGATTGACTGTGTTGAAGCTGAAACTTTCAGGAACCTGAGAGAGATCATTCTCAGTGGAGGGCTGACTGTGGTACTCCTTATAACCGGAGATCACAGTGAGCTTGTGACTGTTCCGTGAGGTGTACCTTTTTACACAAGCCTTTCTTCACCAAGGGATGAACAACAACCTAGCATTATTTTTCAGGGTTTTTAATCTAACAGCAACCGAAACAGGAAGACTGGAGCATAGGGTCCTTTGTGGACAAAATAGGCAGTTCTGCCTCGTTTTTAGCGCCCAGATTCCGTGGTGATGGATTCACTAGAAATCATCATATCATGGTTAAAACACTTGTCTACTCTACAAGACAAAGCTGTGTTTCAACAGTATCTGGAGACAACCATGTTCCTCCCAACTGTAGTTTCTACACTGTGGATGGGACCTGAGACGAATGTGAAGGGGTAATGGTTTCAGGACGGTACTCTAACACTAAAATCACTCACTGCAGGTGTGGGGCTAGTTGGGGTGTACATTGGCTGACTGGTGCACATAAAAGGGAGAGGGTAGAGTGGTTTGGGGATTAGTTTACTGAACAAAGCCACGTGATTGCACTTCAAGATGCATTCTCATGGGGACACTTGATTATGTACTGTTTTGACAAACAATGACAGTATCTGCAGAAACATACAGCAAGCACAGTTCATATTACAACAATGTTCCACTGAAGAAAAAATATTGAAAACTATTTAAAATCTCTTGCTTTTCCCATGCATTGAGTGTAAATAAGGTGTTTTGTTTTGTTTTTTATTCACTTGTCACTGCTGACTAAATGGTAGTCTTGGCACTGGTGTTTTTATAAATATATTGTGTTGAAAACAAAAGGATTCAGAAATTTTTGACAACGTTTTTTCCTTTAAGCCAATTAAGCAGCTCAGAAAAAATGCAGCTGCCCAAACCAGCACTTTATCTTCAGCCAGTCTTCCCTAAAACTAAAGTGACTGTAGTTGTTGTTTTTTCCCAAACCCATAGGAATAATTTGCCCAGTAACTTGTCTCGGGGTCCAGTCCTCCTCCCATTAAATAAGTGACAAAACTTCCCTTGACTAATGAGTAAAGGATTGGGCCTTTGGTCAAAAATATGTTAATTTTAGATTTTATTTTTATCCCTTAATGTTTTCTTAACTCTTTTGGGCCGTCGTTTGCATACACTCACTGTCTTCCTCTTGGGTGTTCCTCTCCCATCCCAGCCAGCCGGCAAATACAACTCCTCTCCACTTGCTTGCACGCCTCTTCAGCTGTTACTCTGGATTCCCTGACTGCTCCACTTTTCTTCCCCACTCTGCCCAAACCAACAAAACTTGTATACAATCCTGTCTGGGGTCAATTAAAAATACGACTCATGCACTTCCCACCAATGAACATCTTTAACCATGGACCTGTGCTTTTCATCTTCAGAGTATTTTATAATCAGATGGGTCCAACTCTGTTTTTCTTTAGGGCTTATTCTCTTCTTTACATCAACTAGTTTCTCTGGATCATTTGGGTGAACAGACTGGTGCTTTGAGATGAGAGAATGTCAGAGTCTTGGAAGGGGAGGTGGCTGGTGAACAAAGCAGTTTTTAGGAGGGACATTAGCAATTTCATGTGGTGCAATAAGAGGTTTTTAGTGCCCAGCCTGAAATTCACTTTCATGCCATGGGTGGGGAGAGTAGACTTGCAGTGCAGCACACGTCACCCTGACAGTTGTGGAGCCACATCCTCCCTGGCTTAAAACCTACATAGAGGACAGGGAGCTGGAGAACCCTCCGCCCTCCCAGAACTTCCTGGACTTGCCTTTCTGTTGCCTCCATCCTATTTTATGTATTGGAGAACAGCTCCACACTGGTACCCTCCTGCTGCTACTGGAGAAGGAGAGACAAATAAAACGGGCTCACACATACATGGATACTTGGAGCTCGAAAGGGAAACTGACAAGACAGCTCAAAATAACAGGTATGTGTGATTTTTCCTGTGCTGCTTTTACCTAGCACATCCAGTTACAGGCGTTGTGGAGCAAAGATTGGCTGCTTCTGTTTTGTTATAACAAAACAGTGAAAACTCTAAGTAAATGTGGGAGGTAAGATCAAATAGATTCTCCTCTCAGCCCCTGTGCTGTTCCCAGGCTTCTGCCAGCCTTAAGGGAAAAGCTTCTTCAGAACAGACAGATACAGGTGAAGCTTTTTCTGTTTGGTCCAATATATATGTCCCTCTTTCTTCTCTCCACCAAATAACATTCAGTCATTCCTAAGCCATTCCTCAGTATTTGCCAGGGGTGAGTGGTGGACATGGAGAGGACACTAGTTAAGAATGGAGTCATATGGAGTGTTCAGACCACAAACTCTCCGGGGAAAGCTAGTGAATGCCAGTCTACTACACTGGCTTGTGAGGTGAATTCACTTCCTCCACTGGTGCTTTTGGTGAGCTGGGAAGACAGTTTCTGTTGGTTCAGTAGTCTGGCCTTGCCTCTGGTGTGGAGAAGGCAGGGTGGGGGATATATGAGATCAGTGGTAGGACATTTTGGCTCAGAGCAGGTGAGGGAGTATCATGGTGTTTCCCTGGAGCAGATAAATGTGGTATAGGAGTGCTGAAACATCTGAGCTGAAAAAAGTTTATCTGTTGCCATGCATTTGTACTATGGCTGCTGGGAGCAGCCTCTAAATGCAGAATTGGAACCTCTCCTAGGGGTTTGCAGCTGCGGTGACCTTGCTGCTTTCCTTTCTTCCTTTCTGCTCCACTTTTTGGGGGGCGGTAGAACAACATGCCTGCCTCAGCTGTCATATCCAGGTTAAGTGGTTGTGTTTGCTTCTGTCAAGCTGGCACATGCCTCTGTGATGTGATCTCTTATTAGATTAGACAGCACCCATCGGCTCTCCAATCCCTCAGCTTCCCTGGAGATTTCCCTCTGCTCCAATGCTGTTCCTATTCTATCTCGCTGTGGGAGTCAGCATGCCAACTGCTCCCTTCCTTAGCTCTTAGTTATGGAGGATTATTTGAGATGGAGTGGGAGTGATATGGGAGTATTTTGAGCCACACAAGCTAAGCTGTGAATAAATGGTCTTGGTTTCTATTAACTAACTCCTTCCTCCCCTAAACTTGGATGGATCAAGAGTTCAGCTGAGAAAACACTGGATTCCCCAACACACTCAACTATATAAATTAGAGGTGGAGAATTACCTTGCTAAGCAAATCCTTCCCACCATTAGATTTCCTGCCCGCTGCTTCAAATCACCCTAGATCAGGGGTTCCCAAACTATGGTACGCATACCCTGGGGATATGCGAGACATCCTGGGGAGAACATGGGAGAAATTGTGTAATGGTGAATTTTATTTATTAATTATTTTATTTATTGCATTTTCATAACCGGCTGCTCAGACGAAGCTTTAAAACTCTGGGAATTTGTTACATAAAATACGGTAATTAATTTATTTCAAGATGTACCAAGAAGAACACAGATACACAGAGATGCTGAATCACCGTACAATGCAGTGGTAGTATACAGCTCAACAACTGTCCAGTCTAACTGAGCTCAGAACTTAGTCAGGCCTGGGGATTTTTTTGGTCGTATATGTCACATTATAACTATATCGGTATGTTACAGTGAAATATGGACAGATGGCTAAAGACGGGTAGTGTTAAGAAGAACACACAAAATATCAGGGATGAGAAGGGTAGGGGTATGCAGGCAGCTGGTAGATCTGGAAGGGGATACGCAACGAAAAAAGTTTAGGAACCTGTGCTCTAGAGGAAATTCCTGACTCAGCCTATAAAGCCTATAGGCTATAAAGTCTTTCATTTTCAGTCTGTTCATAGAGTTGCCAGTTTAATAGAGGCTTAAAGTTTGTGTAAATGACACATTGGGGCTCTTGATGCAGATTCCAAGGCCAGGGTACGTAGGGAGTGCTGATGTTGCCTTGACCTTTTCAGAAGATCCAGAGGCATTTTGCAGGGGTGTGGAAACTTCTGATCTCCCACACTTCAGGCTGTTGAATTCAGGAGACAGAACTGGACTGTGAGGCAGAGGCTGTCTCATTGTTTGTCACCACTTACTAATCCAGCTGAGTTCATTTTAATGGTTAGCGCTAATGGTTTGCAACAAAGCAACGTGTTGTCTCCCCCATCAGAGGGGAAATGTCATTGGCTCAGTAAAAGTAGAAGGAAAGAGGTAAAGTGTGGGAGGAAGGTAGTGGCATTGTCCACCCTTGAACTCCTGGAGCCTCTTTCTTTTGTCCTCCCACCTCCAATCCTCCCTCATAGTCATGTACGTAAACCAAAGGAGTATTAGAGGGTTGACTACCCGGGTGCTGTCTACATTTGGAAAGCTGGCTGTGTGGATACAGATGGGTTCTTTGACATAACAAGGTTTCTTGGACAAGAGGCCATCATGTTCCATGCCTTGAAATTGCAGAGAGATCATTTGAGCTTTGATTTCCCCCATTACACTTCTTTTCCTGCCCTTGCCTAGGAACCATTATTACTAGTGACCCTTTGTTTGTCCACAGCTCCCTGCAGAGTCTGCTAATGTTCTCCAAGCATGAGCCTGAAGAGTTCAGGTCACATAAGAGTGGTATGAGGCAAGGTGTTCCTCACCCCTGTTGCACTGTTTCTGCTATGCTCAGTCCCTGTATAACTCTGACACCTATCTGGCATGGCAGTGCTAGACCATCAGGATTATTCCTTTTTCCATGCCCTGCATACAGTCTAAACTGGTGCTCTGAGGTTGCCTACTTTACGCTGGCCTCCACCAATTTCGATAACTCCCTTGCATCACAGAAATCTCTGAAGGAGGTAGAGAATATACTAGTTAAACTATTTTCCCTGAAGGGGTAATACCTTGCTCCCCCCTCCATTCTGCCTGACTTAGCTTTTCAGTAGCTTCAAAGACTTTAGCCTAGGGTACAAGCTGGTCCTTCGAACTTCCCTCCCCCTCTAAAGATAAGAATGCTAATTTGTACAGTAAAAAAAGGCCTCCATTGTTAGCCACTGCCCAGCCCAAGGCCAGGCCTGCAGCTGTAACTCACATTGCTTCTGATAAGGTCAGCCTAACCTTTCTTTTTTTTTTGACAAGCCATGATAGACTGATTGATTTGTGAGGGAGAGAACCTTAGCTAGGCACTTACATTTTTTTGCTTCTGAAGTAGGCTTTGCTTCTCCTGACCTGTTAGTGATATCTGACTGATGTCATCTCAACAAACACCAGAAATCCTCCCCACTTCCTTCTAGAGGACTTGCTTTGTGGGGGAAAAAATATTCCCTACTTATTCAGAATTAAGCTCTCCTAACCTCAGCTATTGCTACTGCCCTTACTGTAGAGGGGAAAATATCTTGTATTCACCTGTCAGTTAATACTCTCGTTAACACTGGAGTGACTCCCAAAGTTTGCCCCTTTTTGTCTGTTCAGAAACCACACGCTGCCAGCTGATAAGGGAAAACAAAAGTCCTTTGCTTCCAAAGTGGACTCCATGGTGGTCGTCTGTCCTGTTGAGATATTTGACTATTGAGCTGGAGAGAGACTTTCCAACAGCCTCTTCTGTATACTGAGAGTCATCTGTTCAGGAAACCTATAGACTTCTGCTGATAAGGACCTTGCAGGGGGGGAAAAAAGTGGGCGGGGGGGTATTGTTCTGGCTAATGAACTAAGAACTGTGACATAACCTCAAGACTGTATGGCGGCCCAATATTACGTACAGCTGTTTCAGTTTTCACAGCTGTAACCAGACGTAAATATATCTTTCATTATTTTCTCTTATTGGCCAAGCAGGAGAGAGAACTTGTAGAGTGACCATTCCTTTCACCCCAATGTTTTTTGAGGGGAAAGGTTGAGACTCCTGGTCTCATTGTTTCCAGATTCCTTCAGTCTACCATTGTGGAGAACTCTTGGGTAGTGGGTAGAGGAGGACTACTTTTGGGCCGCCGTACAGTCTTGAGGTTATGTCACAGTTCTTAGTTTTGTCCCAAATAATGTTGCTTCCCTCTCAAGCTTCAAACATGCATGCCATTGTCCCAGCTTTCTGTGGCATTTACTCGTTCATTGTTACAAAGAAAATAGGCAAAATAGTGAAGTAGCATTTAATATACAAGAGATTTAAAATACAGTAACATGACAAATATTGTAGCAATGAGTCCAGCCAACTATTTGACATCTGTGAACCTTCAGAATGCTCAACTACATGTGCCAGGGTTAGCTGAACATCAACCATAAAAAATTCTGCCTCAGGTATATTTCCAGTTCACTATCACACCTTTCCTTTTTGATCTAATATTGACATTCAGAAGTTGGTCTGGGTTTTTCTGTTACAAAATTGGCAGTGGGTAGCCCTTGTAAGAGAGGATGATGTGGCAATAATTCTGTACTTGGACCACTGTGAGGGGCCTGGGTTGTTGTTGATGGGAAGTGGAGACAGACTCTGGAACTGTTATAGAATCAGGTTATTGGTAAACAAAACAAGTCTTCTGTCTTCCAGTCATGCTCTGTCTTGGAACCTGTTTCGGAAAAGGTGCAGTCAGCCTCCCTGTTAGAAGAGGACAGTAAAAATCATAATAATTTTTTTAAAATTGTGTCAATCCCAACAGTGCTGCACTGCCTGAGAAGGGATTTCAGCTATCTCAGACTGAGGTCTTTCCCTGGACTGTTTTGTGGGCCGGATGTCTACAGTTCTATTATGTCTTCTCCCAAGCCCACCCTCCACAAGCACTGGACAAATCTTGCCATTTCCCCCCAGCCCTTCTGAAAGCCTCCCACCTCCTTGTGGTTGTCTCCTGTTCCAAAGGATTTCCTTTGGGACCTGACTCTGCATACTGAGCACAGATAAGTGCCTGGAAGGAGATTCACTCAGCATGCAAGATAAAGTCAGGAGAAATACTCTTTCTGAGAGAAAATTGCAGGTCACTGCACTAAAACACAGAGCTCTGAGAAGAGTGCTTTGAATGCAGGGAAATCTATTGTTAGGGCACATTGCTCAGTACTGATTATCTGCCTGTGGGAGAAGTCCCAAGCTTCTCTTTCCTTGAGTATAGATGGTCTAAGCTGCAGTGCTGTCCTCTTGGGAGTGGAGTATGTAAACCCTGATGCCGAGTATGTAAACCCTGATGCCAAGATGTAGGAGCCCTTCTGTCGACCTGTTCCCATCCTCTCTATGCCAAACTGCCCTGAAACTTCTGCAGCTGCTACTACAGATCATGAGCCACTCACATAGTACCCATGTATGAGGTGCTATCCAAATACAAAAGAAAGTATGATAATACAAAGAGTATTAATGGCATAATGGTTTAGAAAACAAAAAGGGCAGGGAGAGCGAGATGGGGTGTGTGTGTGTGTGTGTATATAAATATGTTTTATGGTTCCAAATTATCCTGTAACTGCCTTTATAGTTACTTATAAGTGTCTTTGTGGAGGTACATCTTTGGGAGAGTTTTTTCTCACATTCCTTTTGTTTTAGAGTTCTATGAAAGCTCTGACTCGTTGGGTCTGGGTGTGAAAGGGTGAGATCTAGAGTTGTCAAAACTTGATGCTTTATGACTGGGGACTCGGTTCTAAAATTCCTTTCCAGTAGATGCAACTTACCTTCTAGAGAGAGGTCAGGGTATTTAATCAAAACTATTTTTAGTCCCCAATAGAAACAGAGTGTTTTGACCAATATTGGACCTGTCTTCCCTGAAGCTGGCAATCAAATATACTCCTTTTTTATGGAAAATCTCCTCTTATCATTCAGGATCCCCAGAAAGATTTTTTTTAAATATACTGTTCTGAGATCGATAGAATATCTCAATCCACCAATTAATCCTTTCAACTTTAAATACCTTCATTATGCAATGGAAGGACACATTTTTCAGTATCTAGCCTTGCCATTTGGCTTAGCATTGTCTCCAGTAATTGAACTTTTGTCTAAGGCTATGTGTACACTACAGACCTTACAGTGGCACAGCTGTACCGCTGCAGCTGCACTGCTGTAAAGTCTGCTCTATGCCAGTGGGAGAGACCTCTCCCTCCGACATAATTAAACCACCCCCAATGAGCGACAGTAGCTATGATGGTGGTAGAGCATCTCCCACCGACATAGCACAGTTTGCACCAGCGCTTTTGTTGGTGAAACTTATGCCAGTCGGGGTGTGTTTTTTTTCCCCAGACCTCTGACCGACAGAAGTTTTGCCAACAAAAATGCTAGTGTAGACAGAGCCTTAGTTATGGTGATTTTTGATAACCGCAGAAGAAGGAATTATGCAAATCTCAATATCTAGATGATCTGTTGCTTTGCTCCTAGTCCAAACAGACAGCTCACTGGGATTCGCAACAAGTAATAAATCCTATAGACTCAAGTGTTTATGATCAGCTTCAGCAAGCGTTCCCTAACCTTTTCACAGAATGTGGTACACCTTAGGACTGTGAAAATGGTTGAGATCTAGGTATAGTATAGAACTTATCTTGATGCCCCACCTTAATCTAATGATGATCCTTCAACTCCTGCACTCAGACACTGTTAATGGGCAATGCAACACAAGACCTAAGCATGTCCACTATCTGTAAGGGATCACCAATAGGAGTTTTTGCACAGTCAGATCACAATCTTCCCAGCAGGTTCTTCCATCTCCAGCAGAGGGGGACTGCTCCAAAACCCTTTCCAGAGGAGAACCATTAATAGAAATATTAGAGGTGAGAAAAATCATGGGTGTTTTTCTGACAGGTTGTGAAATCCACATATGGACCCCTGCTTGTCTGGGGAAATGGCCAGCCTGAGAGAGGAGGATAAATATAAATTGGCTGGATGGAGCTGAGGGTTGTTGGGAATGCCGTGAGACATCTGGTTCCCATCTTGTGTTCTCATTCTGTCCTGATTCAAAGCGCCAAACACACAGCAGCAGCTTTTGCAAATTGATGAGAGAGACTGAGCACTCCTGAGAACAGAGGCTGTGTGCAGCTGATGTCGGGCTGACATTATGTCTAGTTCTAGCCGCTTATGTAAAAGTAAAACTCAAACCATTTTGTTGAGTCAACAGCCCCTGTCCCCAGAGAGAATGTGAATTAAATGACGAGGTCCTTCAGATCATCTTTTGGAAATGGGGACCTTCATGGATCAATTCATTTTCTCTGAGCATCAACAAAAATTGAGAGCAAGGAAAATCAGTGCATTCTCATTCCAGTGTGGTCCAATTGTATGACTTTTGCCTCGCCTTCTTTTCCAATTCTGGCTCAGATAGCCAGAAAAATCAGAACAGAGAAAGCCATACTGCTCCTGATAGCTCCTTCTTGGCCTCATGGGCCCTTGTTCTCCAGGAGCCTGGAAATGTTGGTTTGGTTGTCCCGAGATTCTGCCTTCATTAGATGATCTTCTGACTCAAAGTTCAATCAGATTCTGACATCTTGAACTTGAGAGGGTAGAATTTGGATGCTGTTAGTTTGTGGCTTTATTCCTTCAAACCTGGAAGGAAGTTGTCTGAGATTTTATATAGTTAGCATATTTCCAGGAAATGGGGTCCAGGCATGACATCTGTTCTAAAAGTGTGTCATATATTGCCTCACTTCCTTATTTGATGACTTTAATAAAGATCTAAATGTTTAAGCACTGTGTGCGATCAAATAGAAGTTTTAAGGGCGCTCAGTCTATAAAGAGAATTTGATATCCTCCTGTCTGTAGGTTTTCAAGGCAGTAACCAAACATTACCCATTTTAAAGTTCCCAGTTGCAAGTTGGAAATTGAATTTGGCCCTGAAATGTGTTATAGGACAACTATTAGAACCTATGGCTGGCCTTATTTAAGATAGAAGGCTGTATGTGTTGATTATTTTGTCTAACAAAAAACAATTTCTGCACTTTTTACCCCACGAAGTGGGTACTTCAGCTGGCACAGGAATTCTTCCTTAAAATAATCCCTCTTTATGTCAGTAGAAATATTTTCTTCTTATTCAAGGAGGTCACATTGCATTTACTTGATTGGAAGGTGAGCTGGGCAGAATAAAGACATTCAGAAAGGCATGTGCTTTTTCTTTTTATTATTATTTTTGGGTCATAGGTGGAAAAGAGCAACGACAGAGCTGCTAAAGCCACCATATCCAATTCTATACAAGTATCTGTCATTGAATACTATAGAAGGTCAGGTAAAACTCCTTCAGGGAAATAGGGTCAGTCAACAAGGAGTCATTTTCCACTTCAGGTGCAGAAAGAAACAGGGTCATATGGAGTAATCTGCAGAGTGGGGACACAGGCATCTCTTCACTCATTTATAAGACACTGTCAGGTGGACGTTTCTTCCACAAAGGCTGTGGCCATCAGGTCCTGCAGGTTGCCGTTCTATCTTGACCCCTCTTTCCTATCTTTTCTTTCTTCCTCCCTCTCTTAACATCTGACCTTTTTGCTAGTTCTCAGTAGTCTTCCTCCAAACTGATGATGATCTTCTCTCTGTTTGTTAAAGATTTAATGCTTTTTTTTTGGTTACAGTTTTGTATTTGTTTGGTTTGTGGCTATTCTGCTGTTGTGGCATAGTCCCCTGCATTGTCTAGGGCAGTCAGCTGGTGCCAAAAAGGATCCAGTTGAGCTGCCCCCATGAACAAATGTGGGAATGGCTATCTGGTAGTGTCCAGTCAGGCACACAAACTTCCTGTGTGTGAGAGAGAGGCATGTTTGCAGCTACAGACCACAGGTCTGGCACGCTGGCAAGTCACAGCAGTCAGGCAGTGGCACCACTCAAATAACAAAAACAAATAAAGTTTTAACAGTCGGTGCTTCATCTCACCCAGATTCTGTAGATTGAAACTTCCACGCTCAGAACAAGCTGCATCTTAAATTAGACACACACTTATTTATCTGAGCACAGCGCTTGCACCAGAACTGTTACTATTTACAGCAACCTTCAGTGTAAGGTGAGGACAAGAAGTTTAATATGGTACTGTGAGCAAGGTGGGGAGATAGTAGCAAAGGAGATTCAAAGAGGGGAGTATTGTGGTCCTGTTGGCAGGCAAGGAAGATAATTCTGGTAACTGCATTTTGGCCAGAGAGGACAGAGTAGTCCAGACATGGAGAAGTGTTTTACTCTTTAGGACAACAAAGGGCCTGACTTCCAAAATGATTTGGAAGAAGGCACAAGAGTTGGTAATTACCTGGCTGTACAGCCAGGGAAAATTCCCCGGATATGGCCAGGGAAAAGAGAGAGATGGGTGAGCCTGGTAGATAATGATGATGTCAGCTAAAATGGAGGAAGGCAGAAGAGGATCGGAATTGTCTGTGAATGCTCCATTGCATCTTCCCTTTATAAAAGTCAGAGTCCGTGCTGATGTGAACAGCTACCTAATGTGATGAAAAGGAGAGAGACTAACAAAAAGGTTTTAAATGATGCAAAATCCTGTATTGTTGCAGTTAGGAATACTACCAGCAGGTAGGAGAGGGTCAAGCCTAGCTGCACAGCTTTAACTAGCCCTGGCTGTCCTAGGACACAGCTCTTAAAAGCGTTTATGAAAGTGTCCCAGTGTCAAGTCACTCCACTTCCTGCTACATACTAAGTTCAGTTAGGTTGTGCTGAGCCAGCAGGGCACAGCTTTCAGCCTTGCCAGGATCTTCTAATTTCATTTCCCAGCCCCACTAAGTCCTGTCTTTTGCATATTAACTTACAATAGAGGGGACTTGTTCTCTTGATTAGGTCACAGACGTTTCACAGCTACCTTGAGGACATTATCAACTATCGCTGGGAGCTGGAGGAAGGGAAACCCAACCCCCTACGGGAATCCACTTTCCAGGAGCTGCCGCTGCGCACCCGCGTGGAGATCCTTCACCGCCTCTGCGATTACCGGCTTGATGCAGATGACGTCTTCGACCTCCTCAAGGTGCTTTGGGCCACAGCAGCTATTGGATGGGGAAGATGACAGCTACAGGGAGCTAGGCTGGGTTGTGAAACCTAGGTGGGGATGGAGGAAAATGTTTGCCTTCATGGAGGCTGTTTTTCCTTTTTCCTGCCACTGCTTGTATACATCAGCGAGCCTCCAACCAAGGGAACAGGCCATTTAGGGGCTGATGCTCCTGTGGCATTTCTAGTCTGTCCATTTGGGGAGCAAGAAGAGACTGGGGATTTGAACTATAGTTTGGAAGTATTTCTCTCTAAAGTCCATTTTTTCTTTTTGTCTCCAGACCCAGCTTTGGAAATATTGGTGACCGGGTCTCCCCATTCTCTCTCCTTCTATAATGTTCAAGGGGTGGGGTTGGGTTGGGTTGGGGTTTTTTGAACCAGCATCTTAGTGAGGTACATATGTTTCCCATAGTCTGTATATTTTATGGGTTTGGAGATGTAATTTCTTTTAATCAAAAAGAAATGTTTTAAAGTCATATTCTTGGTGGTAGTGCAGTGAATAAATAGTCGTGTTGTTTTTTCCACCTCTGGAGACATGGGTTCAGGGGTGGCTCTAGACATTTTGCCGCCCCAAGCACGGTGTCATGCCGCGAGGGGCGCTCTGCCACTCGCCGGAGCTGCGGGACCAGCAGACCCTCCGCAGGCATGCCACTGAATGTACCCTGCCTGCCGCCCTCTCGGTGACTGGCAGAGCATCCCTGTGGCATTCCGCCCCAAGCACGCGCTTGGCATGCTGGGGCCTGGAGCCACCCCTGCCTGGGTTATGTCGGGTTACAAAGGATCTAGGCAAGTGGTAAGGTCTCTCTGTCATGGATGCATTCACAGCACAAACGTCACTATGTAAATTGGCCTGATTGGCTACATCTCTGACGACCGTGACTTGAATATCTGGCAGTGCTTCCAGGGTATTGACAGCTCTGTGGGAGCTAGGAGTGCAATTCTGTCCTGCAGCAGTGCCCCTACCATCCCCCATTATTAAAGTGTATTGGGAGAGCTGTATGTGGGAAGTTTCCACAGTGCCTCCCATGCTTGGCATGACGCTAGCCAGGGCTAATTAGCCCTTCACTGTCATGAGCACCAAAAATGAAATATTAAAACTAAAGAGAGCATGCAAATTAGAAATGCCAATCTAAATCTCTCCCTAGGTGGAGAGGGAATGTATTCTTTTCTCTAGAGTAATATCTTCCCAGAACTGCATCAGAACAGATGTGTTGTGGGGGGTGGGGCGGGGTGTTTGTGGAGGGATGTCAGCATGTTTTGAGTGACAGTGCGGCTGTTTTTCAACTTGTCACTGTCTCTCTCACTGCCTGCTCCCAACTGAATGCAGGGTTTGGATGCAGACAGCCTCCGTGTAGAACCACTGGGTGAGGATAGTAATGGCGCCCTCTATTGGTATTTCTATGGCACTCGTATGTACAAAGAAGAGCCAGTGCAGGGGAAATCAAATGGAGAGCTGGCTTCAGACAGGTAACAACAGCTTTGAAGTTTTCCTAATTTCCACACCGCCCGGGTAAACAGGGAGAAGAGGGCAGGGCAAGTGGAGCAGAATGGACTATGCAGCAATAAATTGGAGTTAAATAAAACCTATTTAACTGTCGCTGTTGCTGGGAGGGTAATGGTGACCTGAATTTGTGCAGGTAAAATTGACAAATGCACCACTAACTAAATACTGATGTAAGGCAACTAAAGCCATGCATAGCCTTCATGGCACTACAAAAATCTGCCAGTGGGGTAGGAAGATTCCTCCACCGCCACCACCGCATTCCAAGCAACTTGCCCCTTGGAGACAGCAGCAGTAACAAGTCACTGTCTGCTCCTGAATTAGTTACCCAGCTAGTGGTAATCCGTCCTTCCTTCCCTCCCACTTGGCGGCTGTAGTTAATTTCTCCCCTAGTTGGGCCCATAGCAGCTGTTCTGATTTTTTTTTTTTCTTTCCCACTCTTCTCTCCCTCCTCTCTGCCAGCCACAGTTCCTTTCTTCAGGAGATATTTTCTAACCTTTCATTGTGTTGCAGGGGAAGTGGGGGCCAGACAAACACCCCAAATGTTCCTGGGAAAACAGGCAAGAGACGAGGGCGACCCCCAAAACGGAAGAAACTGCTGGAGGAGAATCTGTTGAGGTATGGAAAAGGGTGTTCCTGGAATGGTTATGTGATATACTCTCATATAAGGAGGAAAGCTGGCTGGTCTTTCTTGGCATTGATAGTATTGATGCACCTTTTGGGGCCTCCCATTGGTACTGAAGATGCCCTGCACCCCAATATGTGTTTTTCCATTTGGGAGTCCAAAGGTAATTCTCCCTGCAACCATATCCCCTGAAGCCAGGATCTCAAATCATCTTGTACAGACAGACTGGGTTGGTACTTGGGTGTGGACTTTAAAGAAAATCCAGGTGCTGCAGGAAGCAATGTGGGTGAAACAGTGGATGCTGTTCTTCCCACTGAGTCCGAACTGACCCCTTTGAGCTGCATGTTGCTAGGGGACACATTGCAGCTAGAGCGACTGTATTTAGATGCTATTTTAACCCAAAGTCCTGCCTACCTGAAGTCATTAATGATCTCCTGGTTCTATCCACAAGAGTAAGGGATGTTATATCCTGGCCACATTCCAGTTTGGCCATTTACATAATTTTCCTTGAAGTTTCATTCGAATAGGATATTTCTCACTTCCTGTACAAAATTTGTGTGGTGTTTGCTGTGCATTAAACAGCCGTTGCATTCTTCCCCAGAAGTGGCTGCATTTCAGCAGTTGGTGATGTCATTGCATAATTGCCTTTTTCTTTATAGGGAGAAGGCTGAAGAGAACTCGTTCGTGCATGAGACACAGATGAAAAATGGTAAAGACATTATGGGAGGGTGGGAGTAATTTGATCTGCTATTGCAGTTTTAAAATCATCCAAAGCTAAGAGAGACAAGATTCAGGCGCTGCAACCGGCACCAGTCAGATAAGAGCTGCCGCTCTGCCCGATGCTGGTCGCTGGGTAGCAACCATTCCAGCTCCAGCACCAAGCAGGGCTCCCTAACTGCGGGGCAGCTTCCGGTGCCTGTGGTGCCGCCTATATCATCAGCACTGAAACCTGTCCCATGGCCCCAGGCACAGTGGCCAGTGCCATGGTACCTATGGAACCCCTGGGGGTTCACCCAGCCTTCACAGGCTGCCCGATCGGTGTTGGGAACCTCGGACAGGCCAGTAGCTTCAACATCCTAACCCCCTCCAGTCCCCAAGACTTTAGGGGGAAGCACACCACAGGTCCAGGAGGACCCAGGAGAGCAGCTTGCTGGACCACCAATGGAGGTTGAGGCTGCTGCAGTACTGGCATCGTCCTCGTCATGGCCAGATGAGGCTATCACGGGGCCCCCTCACCCAG
Organism: Chelonoidis abingdonii; assembly: GCF_003597395.2. NCBI lineage: Eukaryota > Metazoa > Chordata > Testudines > Testudinidae > Chelonoidis > Chelonoidis abingdonii. The sequence continues at coordinate 118,964,459 of NC_133769.1, forward strand.
TTCCTTAGGATGATGCTAAGGCGCACCAGGAACTATTGAAGAGGGTCGCATCTAACCTGGGGCTCCAGGCCAAGAAGTTGAGGGAGGCTTTGGACTCCTTGTTTGATGTCCTTTGCACCTCAGCATCTGCCAGGGTGGCTTTACCCCTTCATAAGGGGGTATCAAAGATTACCACTGGCTTGTGGCAAACGCCCTCCTCGCCCCCATCTCCAAAAGGGTCGAGCACAAGTACTTTGTGCCAACAAAAGGGTGTGAGAACCTATATTCTCACCCAGCCCCCAATTTCCTGGTGGTTGAGGCAGTTAGCCGCAGAGAGAAGCAAGGCCAACACAGGGCTACCCCCAAGAACAAAGACTCAAGGAGGCTGGATCTTTTTGGACGTAAGGTTTATTCATCTTCCAGCCTGCAACTGAGAGTGGCCAACCACCAGGCCCTCCTTGGCCACTATGATTACAACATGTTGCAGGCCATGGCCAGCTTTGAGGCTTCGCTCCCCAAAAGGTCCAGGAAGGACTTCTGGGTGATCCTTGAGTGGGGCATGATGGCGGCCAGAGCAGCCCTCCAAGCAGCTTCAGACGCAGTGGACTCTGCAGCCTGCGACATGTCCTCCGCCATCTCCGTGTGGCAAGCTTCCTGGCTGCTCCCCTCAGGCTTGTCCACTGAGGCTCAGCAGTCGATACAGGACCTTCCCTTCCAAGGACAGGCCCTGTTTGCAGAACAGACTGATACCAAACTGCACAGTTTAAAGGACTCCCATACCACCCTGAAAACGCATGGGCTGTACGTCCCAGGCCCAGCACATAAGCGGTTCAAACCATAACAGCCTCAGGGATAAGGGAGCCAGCCTCAACAGGACCCGCCTCACAAGAAGTCCAAGGGCTACAAGCGCCACCTGAGCCACCCTCCTCCACCCCCTGCTCATTTGGGCTCCACCTGGAATAAGCAAGGGGGCCAAGCTACCGTTTTGAGGGTGCACTCAAGGGCTACCTACCAGACTGTTCCCTGGATCCATCTTCCCTGTTTTTTTCCAACCACCTTTCCTTTTCCCCTCCCTGCATGGACCACTATAACCTTGGACCACTGGAGTATACCCTCCAGTTTCTTTCTACCCCCCCCCCCCATCCCTTTCCCTGTCCCTCTTCAGGGACCCTTCTCACAAGAGTCTCCTCATGCAGGAGGTTCAAGGGTTGCTACATCTGGGGGCGGTGGAGGAAGTCCCTCTACAGTACAGGAACAGGGGAGTTTATTCCCAATATTTTTTAATCCCAAAGGCCAAGAGCAGTCTACATCCCATCCTGGATCTGCAAGACTTCAAGTACCTAAAAGAAGCTGAAGTTCCACATGGTTCTCCCTGGCCTCTCTCATCCCCTCCCTGGATCCGGGAGAATGGTATGCTGCCCTCAACCTAAAGGACACATACTTCCACATAGCGATCTTCCAAGGACACAGACGTTTTCTCCAATTCACGGTGGGACCTGGCCGCTACCAATTTACGATCCTCCCATTTTGGCCTGGCGACAGCACCGAGGGTGTTTACCAAGTGCATGCTGGTGGTGGCAGCTTACCTCAGGCGCCGGGGTATCCAGATGTAGCTCAGTAGTTTGAGCATTGGCCTGCTAAACCCAGGGTTGTGAGTTCAGTCCTTGAGGGGGCCGTTTAGGGATCTGGGCAAAAATCTGTCTGGGGATTGGTCCTGCTTTAAGGTCTCTTCCAACCCTGATATTCTATGATTATATAAGTCTATGATCTATCCGTGTACCTTGGCGACTGGCTGGTCAAGGGTAGCTCCAGATCTCAGGTCCAAAAGGATGTTGGGGTGCTGCAAGCCATGTGCCACTCCCTGGGCCTACTTGTGAATGATACAAAGTCTACTCTAGTTCCAGTACAAAAGATAGAATTTATCGGAGCGGTGTTCAACTCGACCTGCGCCAGAGCATTCCTGCCTCTAGAAAGGTTTCAGACATTGACAGACCTTATCAAGGAGGAATCTGTGTTCCCCCTGACTACAGTCAGCGTCTGCTTGCATCTGCTGGGCCACATAGCAGCTTGCACATATGTTGTCCACCATGCCAGGCTCCGGATGCGACCCCTGAAGGAATGACTGGCGACAGTCTATTCCCAGTCCAGTGATCACCTGGAAAAGATTGTTACCATTTCCCCCAACAGTATTCACCTCACTGCAGTGGTGGACTGATTGTGCGACGGTCCTAGAGGGAGTTCTGTTCAACAACCCCCCTCACTCCATTGAGTTGGTGTCGGACGCCTCGGATCTCTGCTAGGGTGCGCACCTCAGAGATCTCCAGACCCAGGGTATGTGGTCCCCGGAGGAGATGGTGGTACACATAAATGTCAAAGATGCGGCGTCTTCCTACCTCACCTGTTGCACAAGGTGGTAAGAGTCCTGATGAACAACAGAGCCTCAATGTTCAACATCAACAGGCTAGGGGGAGCGCGCTCATCGGCTTTCTGCCAAGAGACTCACCATCGACCACGAGATCCACCTGGAAGCTTGTTACCTCCCCTGGCATCAAGAACATGCTAGTGGATCACCTGAGCAGGGCCTTCTCCTCTCACCGCAAGTGGTCGCTCCACCTGGAAGTAGTCTACATGATCTTCCAGACCAGAAGTAGGGAACTCCCCAAGTGGACCTGTTTGCTACCAGGCAAAACAGAAAATGTCACCAATTTTGGTCTTGGCAAAGACTCCCTCTCCGATGCCTTCCTCCTATCATGGTTGGGGAGCCTGATGTACCCATTCCCTCCGTTCCCACTTGTCGCCAAGGTCCTGGTAAAGATCGAGAGACAGGGCACGGGTTATCATGATCGCCCCAGCGAGGCCTCGCCGGCACTGGTTCAGCATGCTCATGAACCTGACAGCAGCCCCTCCCTGTTCCCTGCCCAACTGACCGCGGTCGGCTCCTGCAGTCCAACCTCATGTTCCTCCACTTCTCGGCATGGATGCTGCATGGCTGAACCCAGAGGAGTGGATAGGTCTACCTGGGAAGTTGGAAGCCCTCAACCAGACTGACTTATCTGGCCAAGTGGAGGAGGTTTTCCTGCTGGCCGTCCAAGCGTGGCATCTCTCCTTCGCGTTCTTCCATACAGGCTGTCCTGGACTACTCGTCTCCATTTGAGGAATCAGGGCCTGGAATACTCTTCCATTAAGATGCATCTTGCGGCCATCTCCGCTTTTTACCTGTCGATCCAAGGACAGACGGTGTTTTCCGATGACATGACAGTCAGATTCTTGAGAGGGCCTGAGAGATTCTTCCTGCAGGTACAGGCTCCTGTCCTGCTGTAGGATCTTAACTTGGTCCTCTCTAGGCTCACCGGCCCATCCTTTGAGCTGCTGGATTCCTGCTTCTTTTCCCACCTGTCATGGAAGGTTGCTTTCCTAGTGGTGGTGACATTAGTGAGACGAGTCTCTGAGATTAAAGCCTTGACCTCAGAACTGTTGTACGTGGTCTTCTACAAAGACAAGGTTCAGCTGCGGCCCCACCCAGCCTTCCTGCCAAAGGTGATGTCTACCTTCCATATGAACCAGGACATCTTCCTCCCAGTGTTCTGTCCCAAACCGCCAAAGACCAGTGAGGAGAGGCATCTTTGCTCCTTGGGTGTCCGGATGGCCATGGCTTTTTACTTAGAATGTACCAAGCCTTTCTGAAAATCAACTCAGCTCTTTGTCACTACAGCGGATAGGATGAAGGGCCTTCCGGTGTCTTCACAGAGGTTTTCCAGTTGGATTACCTCATGCATAAGGACCTGTTACGACCCGGTGGAGGTTCTGCTGCCACTGATTGTCAGCGCCCACTCGCAGGGATCTTCGGCGGCCTTCCTGGTGCACATCCCTATCCAGGAAATTTGTAGAGCCACAACGTGGTCCTCTGTCCACACATTTACCTCTCATTATGCCATCACTCAGCAGGCCAGGAAAGACGCTGGGTTCGGCAGAGCTTTGTTGCTTTGGAGTCACCTGATGTGGAATGGACATGAGCAAACACTGAAAGAAGAAAAGACAGTTACCTTTCCGTAACTAGTGTTCTTCGAGATGTATTGCTCATGTTCATTCCATGACCTGCCTTTCGTCCCCACTGTCGGAGTTTCTAGCAAGAAGAAATCGAGGGTGGGGGGAGCTGGCAGCGCCTCTTATACCATGTGACACAGGCACCACTCCAGAGGCGCCAGAGCCGGTCCCCTAGGGATACTGCTAAGGGAATAACTTATGGCACCAGTGCACATGGTGCGCACACACACCTAATACGGAATGGGAATGAGCAACACATCTTGAAGAACACCAGTTAAGGAAAATGCAACTGTTTTTTCTACCACGATACAGCCAACTCTGGCTTTGTCTTTTCTCTACCCTTCCTCAGAGTTCAGCTTCCCTCTGGACTGCTGCAGCTCCACACTCAAATTCAAGAGAGAACTTCCAAAGCTGAAACTACATAAATAGAAATGTGGTAGGTTTATAGGATGGATGTTTTCTGCTAGTTTGGGTAGTTTCAGCTTTAGAAGTTATCTCCTGGGTCAGAGCGCCATGCTGCAGCAGTCCATCAGAGGGAATCTGAGCAGATGTAACCCATGAGAAGCGTCCAGACCCAGTTGATGCCTTCCATTATGAAAAATAAATGACATCTAAGGAAACTAATTCTTCCTTTCCCTGCTTGCCTTTTCCTCCTGTGGGCTGCTGGATAGACATGGGTGTGTTTTTAGACTGGGTTAGGTTAATAATGGCATTTCACCCAAAATATTCCAGGTGCTGCCGTTGTTTTATTTCTCATCCCCCATGTACAGTCCCCTGGAGTGTGTATTACTGGCACTAGGGGTAATACAGTGCTCTTGAGAAAGCTTGGAATAAGCCATAGCTTTGCAGGTCTTCTCGTTACATACATGAACGATTTTTCTTGCTTCTTCCTAGACCACAACCCATGTCACCTAGAAGCGTGTACACTGTCAACGTCTTTCTTTCTTCCCAAGTTCTGGAGGGGAGGGCATGGGTTGGAGGAAAGCCACCAACAATCATCATTGCAGAGCTAATATCCCTTTATGTTCCTGAAGGGTCCCAGGGACCAGGCCGTGGGACATGGTGGCTGCTATGTCAGACAGAAGAGGAATGGAGACAAGTCACAGAGAGCTTCAGAGAGAGAACTTCCCTAAGAGAAAGGCAGCTCTACAAACTCCTGAGTGAAGACTTCCTGCCTGAGATTTGCAACATGATTGCCCAGAAGGTGTGTGTGAGCACATAAGGCTGAGGAGAGTCAGCCTGCTTATCTCTGTGTGGTGCTATTGTTGAGTGCAGGGATGCTGGATGGCTGGGAGAGTGCTAAATCCAGCCAGCCATCAAATCCCCCTGGGAATAGGGAAGGATGTTTTATCTGTTGCAGTAGAGACACTTTGAGCAGTATGGGATCCCTAAACACTTTCTAGGTACCATGTAAACAGAGGCTACTAGGCTTTGTTTGCAGGGAATGGGATTTTTGGTGATGGAGTGGTGGTTAGAGGTGGATAGCTAGACTCTGAAGAGTGCTGCTCATCAGATAACTATTTTAAGATGGGACAAATTTGGAGTAAACTTCCTGAGAACATGCCTCTAATATCAAGTCCATAGCCAGTCTGGCCTTTGGAGAGGTCTGTATGACGCTACTCTTGTAAAGCTAATAGTAGTTTCTTGGTCACACCTAATACAAAAATTCCCCTACGAGCATCAGTGGTGTGCCCCAATCCACATCTTCTCCTTCTCTCCCTTTCTCTACCCCCATTTCAGGAGAAGCGTCTGCAGCGCACGGAGTTTTCGCCCAGGTGGATGTCTGACCGTCAGCCCATTAAACCAATCCAGCAGGAGGTGAGAAAGTTTGAAAATGGTTGCAAGCAAATACCTCAGGAGAAAAATAACCCAAATCATAGCTATTCTGGGGGAAGGGAAATTTAAAAAGCATTAATGCTGAAAGAGAGCTTGATAGCAGCCATCAAATTAAAGATGAATATGCAATTGTACCAAAAGAAGCCAATGCAATTATGGGATGCATGCCCAGAAGCATCATATTATGAATTAAGGAAGTAACAGCCTTTCTCTCTAACTCAGAGGCAGCTGCACCCGCAGGAATGTGTTCACTTTGAGGAACTTCACTGCTATAGAAATATTGACAAATTGGAGGCTGTTAAGAGAAAATCTAAATAGGACCAGGAATAGAAGCATTGATTTACAAAGGGAAATTACAGAAGTGAAGAATGTATAGCTTAATAAAGGTAAACATGAGGCTACATATACTTGTCAGGGAGTAAAGACTAAAGGTGGAGATGAATCCTTTCATTTAGTACACGAGGTGTAATGAGGAGAAATAAGATGGAACAGGGAGGGAAAATTTAGGTTGATTGTCCTAGGAAAGCTTAGAGTCAGATCTATTAGGTCATGGAATAATCTCCCAGTGGAGGTGGCAAAAAACCATTACTTGCATGTTTTAAATTTAAACTGGACAAAACATTGGAAAACATCTTGTAGGGAACATCCCACATGAGCCAGGGGGCAGGACTGGATGGATGATTTTTGTCTGTTCTATTTCTAATGCCTGTTAGGGTTGCCAACTTTCTAATTGCGCAAAACCAAGCACACTTGCCCTGCCCCTTCCCCAAAGTCCTCTCCCCCCCAAACTTCACCCTCACTCGCTCATTTTCACTGGGCTGGGGCAGGGGTTTGGAGTATGGGAGGGGGTGAGGGCTCTGCCTGGGGGTGTGGGTTCTGGGGTGGGCCAGGGATGAGGGGTTCGGTGTGCAGGAGGAGGCTCCAGGGTGGGGTTGAGGGGTTCAGACTGTGGGACAGGGTTCCGGGCTGAAGCAGGGGGTTGGGTGTAGGAGGAGGTACAGGCTCTGGGATGGGGGTGTGGGCTCTGGGGTGGGGCAAGGTGTTGGGTCCACGGTGTGTGCACTTGGGGTGTGGGCTCCAGGTGGGAGTTTGGGTCCAGGAGGGGGCTCAGGGATGGAGGTTGGAGGATGGGAGGGTGTGCGGACTCTGGCCAGGCAGCGCTTACCTCAGGTGGCTCCCGGAAGTGGCCACATGTCCCTTGGCCCCTAGGTGGAGGTACAGCCAGGCGGCTCTGCGTGTTGACTTCGCCTGCAGGTGCTGCCCCCACCGCTCTCATTGGCCATGGTTCCTGGCCAGTGGAGATGCGGAGCCAGAGCTTGGGGTGGGGGGCTGCACACTGAGCCCCCCTAGCAGCGCCTCTGCCTAGGGGCCGCAGGGACCTGCCAGCCCCACTGTGACACCAGCTGAACTTGTAACGCCCGATCAGTGGTTCTGACTGGAGCTGCCGTGGTCCCTTTTCCACCGAGTTCTCTGGTTGAAAACCGGACACCTGGCAACCCTGTTTCCTGTGCTACAAAGAAGCTTACCATCCATGAAGTGAGATGACACATTTATACGCAGGCAGCAAAATCCAAGTGTCAGGGGCAGGGAAACACATGGAGTCTGAATGGCGAGTGCAGTGGGCTGTTAATTGCTGCCTATGTACCAGTACATTGGTTCCAGTGAGCTCAGGGCTATCCCTTCACTGCTTCTTACTGTGCTTTGGAGTTGGGGGTGCCGGCAGTTACTGTGATAGGAAGTCTCAGGACATTCATATTTGCAGGGAGGGGGAGTCTGTTAGCTGCCCAGCATGACATTGCAGTCACATGTGCCACATGGGAGCCAGGAAAAGTGCCAGAATATCTGGTGAGCAGTTTGCTAAAGGTTGGTTAGGGGCTGCATTGGTAAGATTGAAGCACAAAATGTTATTCCTGCTCAGTGTGGTGTTGTGTACATGACCCCTTCCTTCTAGCCCCAAGCATTGGATGCTTCTTAAATCTGAGCTGTAACTGCTCCGTAGGCTTCTGACCCCTCTGGGGATTTCTCAACAGGTGGTTCAGATTAACTCCTCATTAAAAACCTTCTGAGCAGCACCCTCATTAAGGAGAAACTGCGGAAATCCTAGCAGAGAATGTTCAGGGGACGAGGGGAAGGGGCACGAGCTGTGGGGAGGCCAAGGGGACCAGTTCTCCATATCCTTATGTTGATTGAGTATCCTGAGATGGCCCATTTTAGAAGCCAACGTGAAAGGCAGAACCTAGGGATGGTGATGCTATGTCTCCCAGTGCCCTCTGTAGGAAGGAAGGAGGTGGTTACATTGAAATTGCAGAAAAAAAATCCTTGCCAACTACTGGGTTCAGAAAGTTTTACTTCTGTTCTGTGGTGGCATTTCTCATTCCAAACAGGTGTGCAAGGAGACACCTTCCAACACACGACCTGGCTGCCTGCTTGGGTGTCTGTGGCCTGATTTCCAAGATGAGCACCCATAGCTCTGGCTGACTTCATTGGGAGTTGCACGCACTTAGCCTCTCTGAAAATCAGGCCACTATCCATCTAGAACATCTTAAAGCACCCATCCTATATCTGGTGTAATAAGACTTCTTGAGCAGGCCTGGTCAGACTGCCAGAGCCACTGGGAACAAATGTTGTTTTGGGGTGGCTGTATGTTGGAATCACAGTGGTCGTTGTGTTGGGTTGGTGATTTTCCTGTTTTCCTCTTAACTCACACCGGAATGGCACCAGATCTGCAGTGGGGGGCACCTTTTGGTTTGTTTATAACTCTTGTATGCTTTATAAACACTGTCTTCTGCCCAAAGGGTGGTGTAAGCCCTGCGGCTGCTGTCTCCACATTGTGGGGAAATACTGAATGTCATAGGAAAGATAAGTGCACTTGGGCTAGCTTTGAAAATGGTCTTTTGGGAATTGCAGGCTAGATGTTCTTTGCCAACACCTCCCTAGAACACATTTATATGCACGACCATAACCATTGTGCATATAAATGTAGAGACTGAGAGAAGAGAGGATCGTATTAATAGCTTAGCATCTGCAGAAATGGTGTCTGGTGAGACACACAGATTGGCTTGAATCCACTGTCATGTGAATAAAAAAACTGGCTGATGCACCATAAATAAAATCTGCTATGGACTTGCCACCGGTGGCTGGTCACCCTTTGTCCTATTGTCCTCGTACATGTTAGCACGCTAATGACATTAGCGCATGCTGATCAGGGAGGTGGTTTGAACCTCATGGAGGGTAGAGATATGTAAGGCAGGGGTAGGCAACCTATGGCACGTGTGCCGAAAGCGGCACACAAGCTGATTGTCAGGGTACGTCTACACTACGGGATTATTCCGATTTTACATAAACCAGTTTTGTAAAACAGATCGTATAAAGTCGAGTGCACGCGGACACACTAAGCACATTAATTCGGCGGTGTGCATCCATGTACCGAGGCTAGCGTCGATTTCTGGAGCGTTGCACTGTGGGTAGCTATCCCGTAGCTATCCCATCGTTCCCACAGTCTCCCCCACGCCATGTGGATTCTAGGATTGATACGATTCCCGTGCATGATGGATGCAAAAACAGTTGTCGACGGTGATTTCTGGGTAGATGTCGTCCTGTCATTCTTTCCTTTCTACTTGAAAGCAAGGGCGAGCATTCTTTTCGCGCTTCCTGGATGCCCTGGCAGAACCGCCATAGCAGGCACCAGTTGGGCCTGTTTTGGCCCTTTTGTCCGTTCACCATATGAAGTACCGGGAGATGCCGCTGAACAGGCGAATGGTACTGCAGTGCATACACAGCCGCATCATTTGCATTGCAGATAGCAAAGACGGTACCAGTCGTTCTTGCACTGTTGCTAGTGCCATTGTAAATGGGCGATGAGATGACGGTTGATCGTCGTTTACGTCTGCTTCTGTCTAGGTCTCCTTGGCTGGCTTAGTGACGGTCAGCTGAGGGTGCAAGACAAAAATTGGAATGACTTCACGAGTCATCCTCTAATATGGTTATCTAAAAAAATTAGAGATCCAAGTCCTGCTAGAATATGGGGCAAAGTGTACTGAAACCAAATGTATCAGAGAGCACAGCTGGCTCTGTGTCAGATTCCCACAGAATATGATGAGCTGTGCTATCAAGTGCAGGGGTGCCCACTGCAACACCCACCTAATTTGATTACCCGTCTCCCTCAACTTTTGGAGCTTCCCGGCCGTGGCAGTGTCCCATTGTGTGATGAAACTACTAAAGACATGCATGGAGAATAGAAACATGCACTTTTCTAGTGATGAAAAATGAGAGTGGAGGCAGCCGTCCAGCCTTGCATGTATGATAGTCAGTGTGCAGACATTCACCGACTAGGGGGGGAGTAGGACCAGCATCCTGTGACTTGATAGTCAGGCAGTACGGAATCTTTGTCTGTTACAGAATGAAAGGGTGGGGCTGATGGAGCTCAGCCCCAGTTGCTTATGATGAGGAAATGAGTTACCAGCCGTTACTTGTTACATACTTACGGACGACTGACCACGCGGGGCAGTTCCATATCCTATTTTTTACCCAGGCGCCCGGGGCGGAACTCACTGAGGCAGGCAGGAGCACTCAGTGGGTTGCTGATTAGATGACGCGATAGCAGTCATCATGATATGACCGTCTGCCACGGGGGGAGGGGAGGGTGATGAGGAGGATGCTTTGCTATTCTTGCTGCAGACACACATGCTACCAGCAGATGCAAGTTAAGACTTAGGGTGACATATATAAAAAGGTCGAGGAACAATATTTCCCTTTTCGTTTCGGGGGGGGGCGGGGGGGGATAAATTGACACATATCCTGAACCGCCTGGCGGCAATGTGTTTAACCTACAGGCATTGGAGCTTCAGCAAAGAATAGCAAATGCTTTTACGGGAGAATGTACGCGGACAATGTGGGGCATAGCTGGAAGTCCAGTACCCCTCCATCCTCCATGAGTGTCCATTTGCTCTTTGGCTTCTGCAGTGAAGTTCGCTTGTCACCACCGGCACTGTGTGTGTCTCTGTCGCCTCCTTATCATAGCGTGAGAGCATTTTCATTCAAATGCTCTTCTATTTCGTCTTACTGTTAATGGAAGCTGTGCTTAGAATCAGATTTGGTCCCTAGTACAGTGATCAGATCCAATAATCTCCCGTATGCCCCAATCGAGTTTTTGGTTGGATTGGACTGCATTGCCACCTGTCTGACAGAACTCCATTGACATGGGGCAAAACAGGAATGTGAACATTCACACGTTCGGGGGAGCATTTCTGTGTAACCTGGCCAGTGCACCGATGGATTGCTGTCCAGACCAGTACAATGGCTCGCAAGTGCTGGGAATCAATATAATTTTATAAATATATCAGAGGGATAATTTGGGAGGGAGAGGAATTTATTGTTTACGTTAACAATGATATTAGACCAAGAACAAATGGGTTATAAATGGAGCCACTAGGAAGTTATAAGATATTGAAATTAGATTGAAGCGTTATCTTAAACTGTAGAGGACGTAAGTTCGTGGAGAGGCTTCAAAGGGAGTCATGAGGAAAAAGACATATCTGGCTAAATGACTTAAGTTAGAGTGAGTTATAGGCAATGTGATGGTTGTATGAGGGAGTAGCGTTAGTTTTGCAACTTGATTTCTCGGATCTATCAGATGATAAGTTGCCCAAGTGAGTCTTGCAGGGGTGATGTTAGATGGACTGCGGATCTGGTTATACGTGCAGAATTCGTTCCTGGAGATGCGGCTTGGTGAAGTATAGCCCCATGCTCAGGTTTAGCTGTCGCATATTTGGGGATCGATAAGGCGAAAGGAAATTTTCCGGGGAAGAATGGCAGCAGGGCCCTGAGTTTTTTTCGCATTCTCGTGTTAAGCGTGGGGGCAGTGGAGCACTTGCTGGCTCGACTTCTCTGGCAGTTGAGGTCATTCAAACCACAAGTTTGAAGACTTCAATAACTCGACAATAGGTTAGGAGTTTGTTTATAAGAAGTGGGATGGGTAGATTTGTGGCATGCTTTATGCAAGGGAGGGTCGATTAATGATTATTATTGGTCCCCTTCCGCCTCCTACCTTAAAGTCTATGAGGTTCTATGAATACCGGCCGGCCGTGCCAATAATCGGTCGATTTGCGGCCACACTAACCCTAATCCGATTTGGTAATACCAATTTCAGCGCTACTCCTCTCGTTGGGGAGGAGTACAGAAACCGGTTTAAAAAGCCCTTTATATCAATATAAAGGGCCTCGTTGTGTGGACGGGTGCAGCGTTAAATGGGTTTAACGCTGCTAAAATCGGTTTAAACGCGTAGTGTAGACCAGGCCTCAGTGGCACTCACACTGCCCGGGTGCTGGCCACCGGTTTGGGGGGCTCTGCATTTTAATTTAATTGAAGCTTCTTAAACAATTTTAAAAACCTTATTTACTTTACATACAACAATAGTTTAATTATATATTACAGACATAGAAAGAGACCTCTTAAAAACATTAAAATGTATTACTGGCACACAAAACCTTTAAATTAGAGTGAATAAATGAAGACTCGGCACACCACTTCTAAAGGTTGACGACCCCTGATGTAAGGAGACTAAGAATCTAAAAATATGGGGCCCAGTTGTGTACACGCTTATGCATGTGAGGAACTTGACTCACATTAGTACCCCTACTGATGTTAGTGGGATTACTGTCACCTCTACATTTATGTATGCTCCTGTTTATAGGATTGGGCCTCTGGTCAGGTCCAAAGCTAATGAGACCTCCAGGTGATTGAGAAAGTTAAATTAGAGAGATGTTCATGTTTTGATATGGCAGTGCAGCTCTGAACTTCATACAAAGAGGCATCGTTCCGTGGAACAAGGAGCTGATACTCCCTCTCTTTGCTGCTCTGTTGTGACTGCACTTGGAGTATTGGGTTCAGTTCTGGGCATCCTGAGACTAGGAGGATATAGACCCACTGGAGGGGATTCTGAGAAAAGCAGCTACAGTGACTGAGGGCTGGAAGGGTTGACTTACATAGAAACAGATTTAATTTTAGATTGAATATCAGGAGATATTGGCTAATAGTGGGATGCATAAACCCATGGAATAGTTTCCCTTGGAAAGTGACAGGAGTCCTGTTGCTTGTGATATTACAACTGGGCAAAGATCTTATGCTGTAGGAAGAGTCCTGTAGTGGCTGGGGAAATGGACTACATGTTGTAATGGGTCTTTACCATCTCTAATTGCTGAGATTCTGTGCTAATTCCCCTGGGATGCAGGCAGTGAGTCTGGTAGGATTAATTGGGTACTGTAGCCCTTTGGGGATTCTGAATCTTAATAACTGAGACCACTCCATGGGGTAAGGTAAGGCCCAAAGGGTTCACTGCATTCTGATCAGAACAGAACAGGTGTTTCTGTTTTTTCTTCAGTGTGCACTTTAACGTGGGATCCACTGGTAATGGTGTAAAGCACTCCAGGGCCCTGACTGAACAAATCTCTGTAATTATGGTATGATTCTGCTGGTGGGCAACATGAGGTAAAGAACAATTCCCCCTCAAGTACTGTTGCTGGTAGAGGCAGGGGGTAGAGGATAGTGTGGGGTGATTCTCCAAGGAGCATTGCTGCAGGACATTGCTAAATAGCATTTCAGGAAAGAAAGAAAAAATGGAGGCACTTACAATATGTCTGGGTTCACTGTACAACCTTTCAAGCCATTTATCAAAGCACCCGCAGGTCCTATTTCGAGGCAGGTGAAACAGTAAAGCAATAGTGATCAAGGTGCAGGGCTTTTTCTGGGGATTAATGGTGGGCAAGGAAAAGTTGATGGCCTGAGAGGCAGCTGAGGGACCTCATCTGATCATTAATCTTCAGGAAATGCCTTGTGCTAAGTGATTGTTGCTGTTTATACCCTGAGAATGGAGGTGGAGAGCCTACGGTCATATGGGTTATTTCCAAGTGTGATAGTTTCCCTTGGTGTGTTCAGGGCATCTGTGCTTTGTAGAACTGTCAGTGGGATGGGAATGTTGATGGATGATCCAAGCATTCGGCTTATAATGAAATCAAGCAAATAAAGTTTTTCCCGTGGTGCCTTTTCCCCAGTGCCATATGTGTGCATGGCACTTCACAGATTAATAAGAGGATGTGGTACCTGCTCCGTGGAATTTACCATCTAGCTGGATCATACACACTAAGTACGATATGCCAGGGATCGAGGGAGAAGGAACTGGGATGGGATAAGAACTGTACACAATGGGAGGGGAATACAGCTCATAGAGTGTAGCCTCTTTGACAGAGAGATTGTACATGTTTTTATTTCCATCACTTATTGTAGTTACATTTTTAAGTCTCCTTCAAAGGAAATCTGCAACTGATCAGATCTGTATAAGCCAGTGCCACCTTATGCCCGTTACAATTTCATATGTGGCCCTTTATCCCAGGTCACTCCAAGTGTGCTCAGCAGGATGGAGAAGCAAAGGCGCAGGGAGGAAGAGGAGGAGCGCCAAATCCTTCTGGCAGTGCAGAAGAAGGAGCAGGAACAGCTGCTAAAGGAGGAGAGGAAGAGGGAGATGGAGGAGAAGGTCAAAGCAGTGGAAGGTACCTGAAATTGCTGTGGGAAGTAGAGGTGGGGACATTGAAAGAGCCCCTGATGGGGTTTTAAACTGAATTGAGATATGTCCTTTGTGCTCCTTCCATACCATAGACTCCTTCATATATGTCCAAGATAGAATCAGTGATCGTGTTACCTCAGAAGTGGGTTTGTTATTCTCTGACCTCTTCTTGTTTGGCCACCTATATTCCCTTTTCCTTCTCCCTCCTTGTCCTCTTGTATCCCCTTCAGCTCTGTCTTCCTCCTACCATCCTGGCTTCATCACCTTCCGTAACTCTGTCCTTTCCTCTTTCCTACTGTTTATGCTCCTCTTGCAGTTCCCTGCACCTCTTGTGCCTCCCCGCCCCTCTTCCACCTCCTCACAGTCAACCTGCCCAATTGGGTTTTCATTGCCACTGAGCAGCACTCATTCCATTCTGCCAGAAGCACATGGACAGACAGAAACACTGCAAGGTGGAACCGCCTTGCAAGGGGGAAGGGTGAGTGCCGCAAGAACAGAGTTTCCACACTGATGTGGGCCATTAAATGGAGATCTCATAATTCAGGGTCCAGACTGGACCAAGGTTAAAAACTAGGTTGTGCAAGGGACAACTTTAGAAGCTTTTCCAAGTACTAGTTCGTGCTGTCCGCACACTGTTGCCTAACAGATAACTATTTGGGGTTTAAGCAGTCAGAGGATGTGAACACCTGTCATCAGACAGATGTGCATTGGCACTAGAATGTCACAGGAATAAGATGGGGTCTGAATGCCCTTCTGCCTTTCAGCTGAGTTACCAGGATTCATTTATTTGTTGTGGTTTGAGTCTATTTGCACTTTATCCAACTCCTCAATCTCCCAGCTGAACAGAAATGACTCTTCCTTCTTCCTGCCCCTCTTCCCGCTGCAGTAATTCTGAGCTAAAGGACCAGCAGGAAGCGTGAGCTTGAGAAGTCAGAGGTGGTACAGGTGTGGGGAGGACAGGTTTTTTCTGTGCTTAATGCAGCATTGTCAGGTTTCATTTCACTCTTGCTGTGGGCTGCTGCAACTGGGTGCAGGGTGAGTCAGTCATTTCATCTGGGGACAGAAGTGCCAGATCTATGGTTATCACAACAAATGACTGGGTTGCTGCAGTGCCAGGAAGACCTAGCGTGTCCCCAGAAAACCGCTCTGGATGTAAATGTCTGGTGTAGTAAAAGTGCTTGTGAATTGTTTAAGATGATATAGAATTAGTGTAACAAAAAGAAAAACTAAGTACACAAAACCAGTAAACTTTCCGATACAGAATAGTCTGCTAACCAGATGTTTGGTAGTAGGTCAGATATCCTGTAATAGAGTAGCTTTTTCTACCTGCTACCCCTTTAGCCAAGTACATAGATGACCTTTATACTTCGTTAGTTGTCAGTCCTAGCTAATCTAATCAAAATCTAGTGCATTAATCATAAATCCATTCAATTCCAGATCTATCACAGACTTCCTTTGTCACTTTCCCAAGTGACATAATTTCCTGTGCTTCAATTCCTCATCTGTAAAATGGGCATAATACTTCTCTACATAAGGTGTTGTGAGGATAAATCTGCAAATACATGGGAGATGCTCAGATACTGCTTTGATATCAGCCATATATGTACATAGAGAGAGAAATAGAATCACTGCATTATCTGATGGTGTTAGGCCTTGTTTACACAAAAGTTTGCTCT
>NC_133769.1:118984039-118986158 GCF_003597395.2 Chelonoidis abingdonii
TCTGTCCTTTCCTCTTTCCTACTGTTTATGCTCCTCTTGCAGTTCCCTGCACCTCTTGTGCCTCCCCGCCCCTCTTCCACCTCCTCACAGTCAACCTGCCCAATTGGGTTTTCATTGCCACTGAGCAGCACTCATTCCATTCTGCCAGAAGCACATGGACAGACAGAAACACTGCAAGGTGGAACCGCCTTGCAAGGGGGAAGGGTGAGTGCCGCAAGAACAGAGTTTCCACACTGATGTGGGCCATTAAATGGAGATCTCATAATTCAGGGTCCAGACTGGACCAAGGTTAAAAACTAGGTTGTGCAAGGGACAACTTTAGAAGCTTTTCCAAGTACTAGTTCGTGCTGTCCGCACACTGTTGCCTAACAGATAACTATTTGGGGTTTAAGCAGTCAGAGGATGTGAACACCTGTCATCAGACAGATGTGCATTGGCACTAGAATGTCACAGGAATAAGATGGGGTCTGAATGCCCTTCTGCCTTTCAGCTGAGTTACCAGGATTCATTTATTTGTTGTGGTTTGAGTCTATTTGCACTTTATCCAACTCCTCAATCTCCCAGCTGAACAGAAATGACTCTTCCTTCTTCCTGCCCCTCTTCCCGCTGCAGTAATTCTGAGCTAAAGGACCAGCAGGAAGCGTGAGCTTGAGAAGTCAGAGGTGGTACAGGTGTGGGGAGGACAGGTTTTTTCTGTGCTTAATGCAGCATTGTCAGGTTTCATTTCACTCTTGCTGTGGGCTGCTGCAACTGGGTGCAGGGTGAGTCAGTCATTTCATCTGGGGACAGAAGTGCCAGATCTATGGTTATCACAACAAATGACTGGGTTGCTGCAGTGCCAGGAAGACCAAGCGTGTCCCCAGAAAACCGCTCTGGATGTAAATGTCTGGTGTAGTAAAAGTGCTTGTGAATTGTTTAAGATGATATAGAATTAGTGTAACAAAAAGAAAAACTAAGTACACAAAACCAGTAAACTTTCCGATACAGAATAGTCTGCTAACCAGATGTTTGGTAGTAGGTCAGATATCCTGTAATAGAGTAGCTTTTTCTACCTGCTACCCCTTTAGCCAAGTACATAGATGACCTTTATACTTCGTTAGTTGTCAGTCCTAGCTAATCTAATCAAAATCTAGTGCATTAATCATAAATCTATTCAATTCCAGATCTATCACAGACTTCCTTTGTCACTTTCCCAAGTGACATAATTTCCTGTGCTTCAATTCCTCATCTGTAAAATGGGCATAATACTTCTCTACATAAGGTGTTGTGAGGATAAATCTGCAAATACATGGGAGATGCTCAGATACTGCTTTGATATCAGCCATATATGTACATAGAGAGAGAAATAGAATCACTGCATTATCTGATGGTGTTAGGCCTTGTTTACACAAAAGTTTGCTCTGGGTTAGCTTAAATCTGTTTTTAAAAACAATTTAACTAAACTGGTGTAAATTTCTGTGTGGACTGTCTCATTTTGGGTTAAGAGTGGCTTTTTTCAGTGTAGTTTAAAGCTGCTCCCAATTAACTTAAGGCAAATCAAAATAAGTTTGTCTTAAACCAAAATAAGTGTTCATGAAGTCTTATTGCACTAGTTTAATTAAACTGGTTTAAAATCAAACCTTTAATTAAATTAGTGCATATTTTTTATGTACACTGGGCCTTAGAAACATCAGTTATCCAGGTAATATTTTGGGTTTTCCACAGTTCACTTTATTACTAGACACACTCTCAATGACAGTAAATCAAGTTTTTCTCTGGGAAAAGATTTTTCATGACAGATCAGCAGTGACCCTAAGGTGAAGTAGTTTATTTTGTAAGACTGGATGTTCACATACACAGGTTTTCAGGGTTACAAAGACTTTGAACTTTATGGTTCATCTTAACTGAATTTTGTAAGGGGTACTGCAATGACAGAAAACTGGAGCATTTGCACCACCCAATGAGACTTCACCTGCTTTTTAGTTTCAGGCTGCGGGCATACTTAGATCGTCTGTACCTTGTCAATCTGATACTTTGCTAGCCCAGGGGTAGGCAACCTATGACACGTGTGCTGAAGGCAGCACGCGAGCTGATTTTTCAGTGACACTCACACTGCCTGGGTCCTGGCCACTGGTCTGGG
>NC_133769.1:118986258-119095903 GCF_003597395.2 Chelonoidis abingdonii
GTATCACCTAGATATGCAGCTGGAAAATTATGAAGTACCTTTGGGACACTGGCAGCCTTTCAGAGTTTGATGGGTAGTGCCCTGTTTAGACCAAAAGCATGCCAGTGAATTAAAACAGTCCAATTGAGATCTTAAAGTTGAGATGCTTTATATTGCAGTGATAGGGTTAATGGCAGGTGCCTTTAACTGAACTCCAGCCTGGAAATATGGTAGCTTTCCCCTAGATTCTCTATCATCTCATCAGTGCAAAGCATCATCAGATTTAGACAGCTTCCCAGAGCCTACACAAAGTGAACACTCCCATTTTTCTTGGGCGCTATCACTACAAGGCTTGTCCATTTAGTATTAAATGGCTCAGTTACTCCTAGGTCATTCATTCTCCTTAACTCATTGTACAGGTATCCATTGCACCTTTTGTCTCAGTGACCCTAATCCTTTAAAAAGTGATGTGTGATATTAAGGTAGTTCTTGCTGGATCAATTGAATGATCCATACGTATACAGGAACATATGTTGGGATTGCTTTATTCTAGGTTCAAAGATAAGCCAGGTGGATTCCTCCTTCGCATCTTTCTGACCAGGCCAGCTTGGATCCAAGGCCTTTCCTTCCCCTTTGATCTTCTGGATCAGCTCACAAGATGTAAATTCCCCTTTTGATTCCTTCTACATATGCCACCTTTCCTGGTTTCCCATATACAGTAGTTCTTCTGGAGAAAAGTTGTTTCTCTGTAGCTGAAGACCCTGTTACCACACATGGTATTGGACAGTCTGCTACAAGTTGTGGTATTCTAAGTCAGGATAAACCAATTCTATGTTAGAGAGGATGTTTATCAGCCATACTTACTTTCATCAAAAATTTACTGGTCCTTAATTTCTGTGCAGAACACCAGAAACCCATGTAATCTCCATGTACACAGCACAATTCCAAGATGTTGCTTACATCCAAACCTTTAGTAAGGATCCATTTGTGGTGGACAAAGATCTGTGCACTACCTGTATCAAGGAGACCTCTTAACTTCCTCTCATTTAGGAATCACACACACATCTGGATGCCATCACCGAAATGGCTAAAATTAAGATTTCTCCTGGGAAAAGACACAGGTTCATCATCCATGACATTTTTCACTGGAGAGTACCCTGATTTATGTCACACTTGGTCACAGTAAAAGTATACCTTGGTTTTTATAGCCATTCCACCCCTGTATTATCCAGGTTTATCTTATACCAAGTCCCCTCTCGCCTGCTAGCCAGAGTCCTGTAAGAGTAAACTTGAAAACTCTTCACCATTTTTTGTTCTGACACACACCCAGGTCTGAAACAGCTCCTGAATGATAATATCCAGTATCTCCTCAGTGGATTTCTTTGGATGTAGCAATCATGTTGTAGAATCAATTTTTTCTCAGGGTGCTGCTTCTGATGGACTCTTCAGCAGTATTCAGAGACCTGACCCTTCTCTTAGGGTTAGCAGTTTTTTCTTAAGAGTAGTCACGGGGGTGTCCTCATGTGGTGCAATAGACTTCAGGTGCCTTCTCAGATAACAGGGGTACCAGGAAAGGAATCCACCAGCTCTGTGGCTGGTCACAAAATATGCACAGCCACACAAAACAAAGAAAACTTCAACATCTTCCCCCTTGTGGTTCTGTGAAAGTTTAGAAGGCTTTTGCACCATCCTTGATGGACATTCTCCCTCAGAAACATACCTTTGAAGACAGGAATGGTGCTTCTGGTGTCAGTGGGAGTAATGTAGTTCAGAAACATTTTGTTTTTCTCTTCATCCCTTTTCACCTCCCTCCTTAGTTGACAAACTGGAATGTAGCAATAGCTTTCCTCCAGGGTGTGGCATTTCTTGAGCCCTGCTCATCTTTTACTGCCTTAGTCTCGTGTCACTTTGGCCCTTTAAGAACAATTAGAAAAGGGACATGAAGGCTGCCATCTCACGAGACAGGCCTGAAGTGCAGAGGCTGTAGGAGGCAAATACACCAGAATCTCTTCCAGTCTCTCATCTTCTGCTACCCTTTCTTTGGGTCTCCACCATACATTTCCAAGTCTCTGGTATTCTCCTCTGTGGGAGATCCCACCTTCATACCATATGTGGGTTGCTGCAGCTGCAGTGACCAAGGAAACAGAGAGTCTTCTCAGAAAACAGTTCTGGAGACATAATCTTGGTACAAAACATGTGCTTGTGAATTTAAGTGACTTAGAGCTGGTATAAAAAAAACAACAACTAAGCTTACACAAAACCAGTAAACTCCCCCATCTGAAGCAGAACAGTTGCTAACCAATTCCTGGCTGCAGACCAGAGGTGGTCTGAAAGTAGCTCCTGCCATCTCTGCCACTGACCTCTTAAACCTCAGCAACACAGCTGGCCCAGACTGGTCAATTAAGTGGAAATTTGTCTTGAAACAGGCTAGCAGCAGCTTTGCAACAGTGACACTGCAAAATAGGTTGTTGTTAAGGTGGAGAGGAGAGGAGGAAAGGCAGGTATGATGCTCCTGTATTCTGTTTCCTTGCTGCTGCCCTTGCTGGAGGGATGACAGCGTTTACTGAGTAAAGCCCTTGGCTGTCGGACACGACAACCTCCTGAAACTCGCTGCTGAATAGCCTCCTTAGTTTTCTTGTGTCATGTTACTGATGAGGGGTAAGAGGGCTAAACGGCTTTTTTTCTCCCATTACAGAACGAGCCAGGAGGAGGAAGCTCCGGGAAGAACGGGCTTGGCTTCTGGCCCAGGGGAAGGAGCTTCCCCCAGAACTTTCCCACTTGGATCCCAGTTCTCCTGCTAGGGAGGAAAGGAAGACCAAGGATCTGTGAGTACATTGCAGTGTGTGCAACATGCTTGTGCATTCATACACTTTCAGAGTAGGAGGTAGGAGGAATGTGGCCAGTGATACAGTAAATGGGGTCGGTGGTAATAAGGATGGTGAGGAGGGGATTGAGGTGGGATGAATGTCCGAGGGGCGTAGAGTGCGGTAAAGGCAAGAGAGTGTCTGTTTGAATGAGTGTTCGTAGTGTGGATGCACGTACGGATTCTTCTTCAGAACCTTACTGTTGGCAGCACCAGGTATGGGGTGGAGGAATGATGAAGATAAGAGTGTGTGTATTCATTATTGCACTTACCATTTGCAGCTTTGAACTGGATGATGAGTTCACCGCCATGTACAAAGGTCAGTCTCCTACTCTCGCCTTTCACTTCGCAGGAGTTAAAAATAAGTGAATGTCTGCCTGGATGTGCGTTAACAGTTTCTCTTCCTTTTGTTGCGGTCAGTTCTAGATGTGGTAAAGGCTCACAAGGACTCTTGGCCCTTCTTGGAACCAGTTGATGAATCATATGCTCCAAACTACTACCAGATCATTAAGGTACGCAACATGCCCAGCTCGCTCCATCGGTCTTGCGTGTGACTCTTTGGATTGGTAGAAAGCTAGGTCTTTAGTCTGTTCTTTTTAGTTCTTTGACCATGTGTTATGCAGGAGTCAGACTAGATCGTCGTCTGGCCTCTTTAAGAAGCTAGTAACACCACCTTCTGGGCCTTTCTCATGCTTTGTTATAATGGAAGGGAGATGTTGATGTGTTTCAGGCTCCCATGGACATTTCTAGCATGGAGAAGAAGCTGAATGGAGGTCAGTACTGCACCAAGGAGGAGTTTGTGGGTGACATGAAGACCATGTTCAGGAACTGCCTAAAATACAATGGTGAAGGCAGCGGTAAGAGCAATGAGAAAACTTGTTCCATTGTTGATAGCTCTTGGTGCTCTAAAAACCCTACCCTCTACCTAGTCATCCATAGCTGGCTCGTACTGGACACCTTCTGGAGGGTGGAGGTGATAGCAGGAGTTCATGGATAGTAAAGCTCCGATTCAGCAAGGTTTGTAAATGTGTCTGTAATGATAAGCACATGACCAGTCACTTTGAGTTCAGTTGTGGCTACTCACACGTGTAAAGTTATGCATGTACTGAAATATCTTGATAAATTGGGGCCTATTAACTATACCAAAGGATCTAGTCTAGTTGGCAGAGTGCAATAGGTGCGGAAAAAAAGACCCTTCAGGAGTTTGCTCTCTTGTATGTGTGTGTTCTCTGTGTTAGGGGAATGGTATCTGAATTATAGGGATTGTGTGGAGGGCAGGAGTATGCTTAGCCCTCAGTGTCTTTAAAGTAAAACTCAGGGAGGAACACAGTATGTGTGCAGCCTTTTGGAGGGGAATGATGTTCTTAGGTTCTCCTTTGAGTCTTGGACCAGCAACGAGAGTCAGCTGGTGGGAGGCCCTGGGACCATCAGGACTCCCCATTGCTATGGCAATTAAAATCAGGTGCCTCACTGAGGTGAAACATGCAGGTTATCAGTATGGGAATATTGCAGGCTCTGCCTCGCCAGCACCTGCCAGTGTCAGCCAGTGTAACAGTGGGGATTAAGGAGTTTAGATCCCTCAAGCATTGTCCCCAAGTGAAAGTGAATTCCAAAATCACAGAGGGATGCGATCTCTCTGTTCTTCCTCGAGTGCTTGCTCATGTTGATTCCATTCTAGGTGTGCGCACGTGCACAGTCGTTAGAGATTTTTGCCTTAGCGGTATCATAGGGTCGGCTGTGGTGCCCCCTTGGGTGTTGTGCTCATGCTTAGGTATATCAGGTGCCGCCGGCCCTACACCCTCTCAGTTCCTTCTTGCCTCCCATGGTGGTTATTTGGAGCACATCTCCTTGCATAGCAAGGGCTAGTGGTTTCCTCTCTGATGTTGAGCCTTAGGGCCTTGTAAGTAGTTGTTTATAGTAGTTAGTGTTAAGTAGTTGTTAAATGTAGTTAGAAGTTAGAGTCCCAGAGGGGACTTTGCCCCAAGCGGGGCATGCCCTGGTCTCCGGGGTTTAAGCCCTGCATGGACTATAACAAACCTACGCCTTTAAGTGACCCCCACAGCAGCTGTCTTAAGTGCTTGGCGGAATCACATGTGAAGGACAAGTGTTGTGTTTGTAAAAGTTTTCCACCCAGGACTCAGAGCGGAATATTCGTTTGAGGGCTCTCCTCATGTAGGCTGCTCTCCGTCCAGCTTCTGAGCCATCCCGGCATGACTTAACTCCAACTGTCTCGGCCTCGGGGCACAGTGCAACCCCGGCACCGGGTTCTGCCAGGCACCGCTCTCTGTTGCTAGTACCCAGTAAGAAAACTAAGAAGCATGGCTCCCCGGCACTGGGCAAGAAGGCCATGAGGCATGAGGAAAAATACCTAGTTCAGGCTGCCCGGCCACTCCGGAGCCATGTAGACCCAAACTTGTGGCAACATCGATGCCCTCCCCCGGCGCCAAGAGAACAGAGGCCTCCACCACGCCATCAGCACCACACATGCAGCAGGAGGTGGCAAAGGCTCCCTATGTGGGCAAGCCAGCCACTAAGACCCCCAGGGGCCAGTGGAGCACCACCAATTCCCCTGAGCTAAGGCAGCGCTCTCCGTCTGCACATTGCAGATCTCTGGCATCACAGCCCAGATCCTCTGGGGCTTGCCCTCGATCACTGGCACTGCATTCGCGGTCCCTGCCATCTGAAGCGGATCACCTAGGGCGAGGCGGCTGTCTCTGTACAACCAGCACCATTCGCCTTCCCACTGGTCGTCCTCTCAGCGCAGATCTTAGTCGCCTGTCCTGTGGGAATGCTCCCCATCACGATAGTGGTTCCCTTGGTACCGGCACCGCTCCTCCTCCAAGCACCGGCCTCCGGCGGCAACAGTCAGCAGGCAGACACAGGTGTCGGCAACCTCGCTGTGGTCACCAGAAGAGGATTTCTCTAGCATGGAAGGGCAGTTTAGCCCCTCACTGAGAATCCACTGGCACAACTGGGCACCTGAGGCCGCATCGACGTCTACGGCGCTGCCTTGGCAGCATGGCCAGGAGCCAGCACAGTGGCCTTATTGGAGTGCATGGGGCATGCCAGTGATGATGATGCCCTCTTCACACCGCTAATCTGCTGTCACCTCGGATCAAAAGTTGATGGCACCGGGCTTGGTGCATGAAGCACACTCGGAGGTCGGGGTAGAGGAGACAGTGCCCACCCCAAAAACCCCTTCCCCCTCAGGGGATGATGCCCTGGAGCCTCCCTCAATGGTACAGTCATCTTCCTCATCCCTGGTTAAGGTGATCATGGGATCCTCGGGCCAGTCTGCTGGACACTTTTAAAGAACACCAGACTCTGCTTCGACAGGTGACCAAGAGGTGGAGGAGATGGCCAAGCAGGTGGACACCATGTTCAATGTGCTCTTGGCCTCTACCCCTGCCTGTGTTGCAATACCAGTGAATTACGGGGTCCTGAAAATTGCCAAGGCGCTGTGGCAAACCACATCGTCCATCCCTCTCACCTCCAAAAGGGCTGAAAAAAAATACTTTGCCCTGGCCAAAGGGTTCAAATACCTTTATGCCCACCTACCTCTGGGCACACTGGTCGTCTCTGTGGCTAACCAGAAGGATAAGCAGGGGCACACCAGTTCAACTCCCAGAAATAGAGTCCAAAAGACTGGACCTTTTTGGGAGAAAAATGTATTCGACAGCCAGCCTGCAATTCTGGGTGATGCATCACCAGGCCTTCTTGGGCAGGTACAATTTTAACTTATGGGATTCCCTCTATAAGTTCAAGGAGTCACTCCTGCAGGGTTTGGCCCAGGAATTTGGCACCCTGGTAGAAGAGGGCACCGTGGTGGCTTGGTGCTCCCTGCAAATGACATGGGATGTGGTGGACTTGGCAGCTAAGGTGGTTGCATCAGCAGTGGTCATGAGGCACAGCTCCTAGCTTCAGACCGCCTCTCCCAAGAGATACAGACCTCGATCCAGGACCTCCCATTCGATGGGAATGGACTTTGTGCAGAGCAAAGGCCATGAGGCTCCATGGGTTAAAGGACACTCAGACCACCCTTCACTCGCTGGATATGCATATGCTGCAATCTGCAAGGAAGCAGTTCTGACCACCCCCACTGCCAAAGCCTTGTCAGCCTTGTCAGGGGTCTGCAAGGCAAAGGGATAGAGACACGAGTATTAGTCATCCCCACCCTTCCAACTCCCACTCATCCACGCAGCTCGGCCCAGCTAAGCATCCAGGGAGCCAGAAGTGCTCATTTTGAAGGTGCAGTTGAGAGCGACGCCCCAGTCAACTCCTTGGATCCACTTTGTTCTTTCCTCAGCCGTTTTCATCCCTACCGTTCGGTATGGTCGCAGGTCACCTCAGACCACTGGGTTCTGGACATAGTATCTCAGGGCTATGCCCCTGCAATTTTCAGCCGCCCCTCCCTCCCAGCCCCCTTCTTCTCCGTCCCTCTTCAGGGGCCCTTCTCACGAGCAACTCCTCATTCAAGAGGTCGAGAACCTCCTGCACCTGGGGGCGGTGGAGGAGGTCCTTCGAGAAATGAAAGGAAAGGGATTCTATTTCTGCTACTTCCTAATCCCAAAAGCAAAAGGGCGCCACAGACCCATTGTGGACCTGTGTCGCCTCAACAAGTCTCTCAGAAAGTTGAAGTTTCGCATGGTCTCCCTGGTCTCGATCATCCCCCTCCCTGGATCTGGGAGACTGGTACGCCGCCATCAACTTGAAGGATGCTTATTTCCTTATTTCAAGGTGTGACAAAATGGCCAATGTTGGTATGGTGGGTCCAGCACTTTTCTTGGGGGGTGGGAGGGTCTTAGGACGCCACACCTTGCCCTTGCTCTTGGGGTGCCAAGGGCCCCACTAGTGGCCTGGAAAAGTGGTAAAGGAGGAAAGCGGGGAAGGGGTCAGGGTTTGCTCCTCACTCTGAGCCCCAATCCTTCTCAACCCCTGCGGGTTACTTACCCTCTTCCCAATTGGGTAGGGTTACCCTTGGTCCTTGATGCTACCTGCCCTGCTGGGTCAGGGTCTCACTTCCTCCGGTTCTTTGGTCTTTTAATTCTCAGCAACACACCAGCATACTCCAGTCCTCTCTCCATCCTCGCTCCACACTGTCTGCCTGAAACAGGGTTTTTTTTTATTAGGTTCCTGACAGGGCTTAATTGGCTACAGGTGCGCCAATTAACCTGTAGTAACCTTCCCTAGTCTATAGGGAACCACACCTTAATTAGCCTAGGGCTTTTCTATCTCCCCTCTACCACTCTCCCACTGCTCCCTGGCCCTGCTGGATCACAAAGGTCACAGGCATTTCCTCCATTTCATAGTTGGCAGACGCCATTTTCAATTCATGGCGCTGCCCTTTGGCCTCTCATCAGCCCCAAAGGTGTTCACAAAATGTATGGTGCCAGTGGCTGCTTACCTGAGACATTGAGGAGTCCAGGTCTCCCCGTATCTCAACAACTGGGCTCATCAAGGGCAGGTCCCAGGAACAAGTACAAAGGAGCCTCGATCTGGTATGTTCCATCTGTCATAACCTGGGTCTGTTGATAAACGAGAAAAAATCCACCTTAACGCCAGTACAGTGAATAAGAGTTGATTGGGGCAGTTCTCATCTCCATGCAAGCCTGAGCCTTTCTTCCAGAAGTGTGTTTTCAGGCCGTGTCGGACATGATCTCCCATATGAAGAACCACCTGCTCATCACGGCTCACACCTGCCTGCGGTTGTTGGGCTATATTCACATCTGTTGTAAGTCATCCCCGGCTCCATATCCTACCCCTAATAGTGTGGCTGGCGTCAGTCTACATCCCCACCAGGCACGACTAAGACTGGATAGTCAGGGTGCCGGATTATATCCGGTCATCCTTGAATTGGTGGTTGGACCCTAGGTCGGTGTTGGAGGGAGTTCCCTTCAGACCTGGACCAGCATTGGACCTGGGTTGGGGAGCCCATCTGGGCAATCCGGGCACCCAGGGCCACTGGTTGTGGGATGATCTGGCCCACCATATCAACATAAGGAAGCTCAGAGCAGTTCCTCTGGCCTGCCAGGCTTTCTTGCCCCACCTGAAGGGGAAGGTGATGCAGATCCTGAAGGACAATACCACCACAATGTAATACATCAACAGGCAGGGTAGTGCCAAGTCTTCGGCCCTTTGTCAGGAAGCTCTCAGCCTTTGGGATGTTTGTGTGCAACATGCCATTCATCTGGTAGCTGTGCACCTGTCCAGAACCAAGAATGTGCTAGCAGATCACCTCAGCAGGACCTTCTCATCTCACCAAGAGTGGTTGCTCCATCCGGAGGTGGTCAGCATAATCTTCCAGAGGTGGGGAACTCCCCAGGTGGACTTGTTCGCGTCCCAGCAGAACAGGAAATGTCACTTGTTATGTTCAATCTGGCGGATGAACAGGGGTTCCCTATGAGATGCGTTTCTCATCCCATGGTCAGGGGCACTGATGTATGCCTTCCCACCCGTGCCATTGATTCACAGGGTCCTTGTGAAGATCAAGCAGGACAGGGCAAAGATTATCCTAATAGCCCTCGTGTGGCCTCGCCATCACAGGTTTGGCACGTTGCTGAAACTTTCAGTAGCTGCTTCGCTGCAGCTGCTCCTCTGGTCAGATCTGCTGTCCCAGAACCACGCAGCCTTCTGCACCTGAACCTGCATGGCTACTGCATGGCTAAGCGTGGATGAGTGGAAATTCTCGGCTCATGTTCGGCAGGTCTTGCTGGGTATCAGAAAACCCTCCACCAGAGTGACTTACCTGGCCAGATGGAAAAGGTTCACATCTTGGGTCTCAGAATGGAGTATCGGGGCTGAGCAGGCCCCACTGCAGGAGATCCTGGATTACCTGCAGCACCTCAGACTCCAAGATTTGTCTCTGTCATCAATCAAGGTCCATCTGGCCGCTATCTCGGCTTTCCACTTTTCGTGGGACGTTCAGGCGGTTGTCAGAACAATCCTGCAGGAAAAACAGGATCGGACCCAAGCAAGCGGCCATCATTCCTCCTGCATGCAACAGATTAAGAGTTGAAATATAAACTGGGAGCCCAGAGAGGCATTGTGGCAGCAGTAAGGGGAGGAATAGATGCAGATACCAGGGGTACTTCAGACCCCTGAGATGATACTTACCTAATGAGGGATATTTGGACTGATCCCAAGGGGACAGATCCCGGATGGTCATACCCCTCACCCCTATGCCTTTCTCAAAGGGTCATATGCCCCCTTGAGAAGGGAACAGCAGGAATCATGGATGGTAGCAGAATTTACAGGCCACCTTAAGAGACTGGAGCTGCGACTCGATCCCAAGTGAGTAAATAAAAAAAATGTTTTTTCTTCAAGGTGAAAAACGGAGTGTGAGCGGGTTAATGCACTAATCCATGGAGTTGCCCAGGAACAATTACTTGCAGCAAAAAAGGGGAATCCTGCCATCCATTTGGCATGCAAACAAAGGCAACAGACACTGGGGGAACAAATTTGAGGTTTGCAAGAGCAAACTAAGGCAGCTGTGTTGCAGGGACGGTACTTGGTGGCTAAGTAATTACAGGCAAAATGCACCACCTAAAATAAATGCAAAATTCATAAGAAGCAGCATAACTGATAAACACAGCACATTATAATTGAATAATTTATAATTGAATAATTGAAATCCAATTGGCTTTGCTTTTAAGCATGGTAATATTGGTGGTATGGGTAAAGAAAAAAACATCCAAAAAATACATCCGGCCAATATGCGAAATCAATTGTTGCTGACCATATCCGGAAAGCATACCCTAGTAACGTAACATGGGTATCCTGTGGTAATGATGACCGGTTTGGTGAAAGCATCATCACGGAGGAGAATTGTAGGCCTGAGACCTAATCAGCCCGCCCCCCCAATCTCATATGAAACCAGCCTTGGGTAAAACTCAGCGAGTTCACCACTAAAATTGAAAAAAAGGAATGTTCTGCTGCTGATAAAGCATTCCCACCTCAGGAATGTCCTTAACAAAAGTTATAACCACCAAGGTTGTAAAAACACTAAAAAAAATTTTAAAAATATAAAAAAACCTTCTCAACAAATGGTAAAATAAGTTCTAACCAGCGTTTGATGCTGACCATCTGCATAAATAAAAAAGGTCACAATTAAGTTACAATTTGGGCATAAAAAATAAAATGTAAAAAACTTAAGCAAAAAAACCCATATAAGTGCCAGTGCATAATTGATTAAATTTTTTATTATTTAAAAATATAAAATAATATAATAAACGTAATACCTTTTTTAAAGCCTAGTTTACCTATATAATATAAATAAAAAACAATGCTTTTTAAAAGCCATTTCTGAGAGCAGTTCAACATCAAGCTGCTAAAACTCTAACCCCTCTGCACAACCATAATGTGCAGAGGCATTGCCAAAAAAACCCAGAATAAATAAATCCTGTCTAGTCATCGGGTAAAATTTGTCTGTTTATTAAAAATGGTAAGCATAAAAAATGTTTTTAATATATGTATTCTGTGTGTATTGCTAATAAATAAATGTTTAAAGCACAACTGTGTAAGGTTTTTTCACTAAAAAAAGGTTCCGCAGACCCATAAAGCCCTAAGCCCCGCCCAAAAAAGGGCAGGTACTTAAATTGACCAGGTTTCTTCCTAAGCCCCATGGATAAAAATAGGTGCCTTACACCATAAACTGCCCCCCCCCCTCCCCCCAAATGAGGGTACCTAAATTAATTGGGTCACGCCTTAAGCCCTCAGTGGGGTATAAATAGGATGTCCTAAATTAACCAGATAATGCCTTAAGCCCTCAGTAGGGTATAGGAGGGGTGCCCTAAATTTTTGCAGGTAACAGTGCACTTACCCAGCAAGCTCGAGATGATGCTGGCTTTGGCAGAGCAGTGCTGCAAGACCATGAATTCCAAGCCCACCTCAGTTGGCACTGCTTATGAGCCACCTAGAATGGAATCAACATAAGCAGGCACTTGAAGAAGAAAAAAACGGTTATCTACCTTTCGTAACTGTTCTACAAGATGTGTTGCTCATGTCCATTCCATTACCCGCCCTACTGCCCCTCTGTCGGGAGTTGCCAGCAAGAAGGAACTGAGAGGGCATAGGGCAGGCAGCGCCTGATATACTGATGCATAAGCATGGCCCTCAAAGGGGCACCACATCCAATCCTACGGGTACTGCTAAGGCAAAAACCTCCGATGACCGTGCATATGGGTACACACACACAGCATGGGAATGGAATGGACACAAGCAACACATCTCAAAGAACAGTTACAAAAGGTAAGTAACTGTTTTTTTCCAGTAGTGGTGTGCGACAAAGAAAATTCTGGAGTGGTCTAGAGGAAACAACCAATCATGTGATTTGCACTGAGTTACTCTCTTGATGCCGCTGGCATGCCATTCTACTTCTTATGGACTCCACTGAAAACCAAGAAACTACATCTGAGAAAATTTTCCTGTGGAACTAACACACACGGGATGACTGACATCCATGTAGCATGTTCTGTGAACAAGGATCAGAAAGTGCTTTCAAAACTATATAGAGAGAATTTCACCTTTTTCTATAATACACAGCAAAGCTTAATAACAGTCCAAGAAATTGAATATAATAACCAGATTACACTACTGTGGAATTCCAGTTGGGAAAACATAAGAATTTCTCCAGGACCTGGAGGTTGACACCGCTCTTAAAAATACTATAAGATCGTTACTGACTGACTGTTCAGATCCAGTATCTTAAGTATAATTTGAGAGTTGGCACTTCTAGCAACATAATTCCCCTTTAAACCATTTTGGGATGTTAGTTTGATGTGGTCTCAAAATAAACTGCATCATGAAGGAAACCTGCACAACACTTTCAAAAGACAAACATGGGAGCTTAAATTCATAACTCTGCTAGACACTAAAAATGACGGACTGAACAGGGACACTGGATTTGTGGTTTATTTCAACAATCTGTAACCTAGTAACCCCCTCTTTTTGTCCTATGACTGCAGAGGTGGTAATGGGCCACTCTGCCTTAAATGTGCTAAACAATCTGTCCTATCATGCATTGTGCTATGATGCTTGCTCTCCCAGATCTGTAAAAGAGCTCTGTGTAGCTCAAAAGCTTGTCTGTTACCAACAAAAGTTGGCCCAATAAAAGATATTACCTCACCCACCTTGTGTTTCTTGAACGTCTCCAGTCCAAGTACTGACCAAGTCAGATGAGATCATAACCCAGAGTGGGCTGGTTTCAAACAGCCCTTCCCTCTTCACCTTTCTATTTAACTTCTCCAAGGAAGATATTTACATAAACATGAGAAGTCAGAGCCTTCAGAGTAGAGACAATCTGACTTTGTCTGATTATCTTTATCCATTAAGGCCTGTCTCCCTGCCTCTCTTGTTTTGAACACAGAATACACCAAGATGGCATACAACTTAGAGAGATGCTTCCACCGGGCAATGATGAAGCACTTCCCTGGTGAAGATGGGGACACGGATGAGGAGTTTTGGATCAGAGTGGATGGGAAACGGGAGAAGAGGAGCCGTCGGACCGGGCGCTCCAGCTCTGGCAATGTTTGGACCCGATCTAGAGACCCTGAGGGATCAGGCAGGAGACAGCAACACCTGGAGAATGGAGGGAAACCACCACCATTCCGGGCTGCTTCCCGGGCTCCTGTTTCCTCCTCATCTTCCTCCTCTGCAGAGGAACCAAGTGGCAGCACAATGCAACCCCCTCGGGAGGTGGGCGCTTCCAATGGCCAAGGCTTCCCTCGCCCACTGCATTATGGTGGAATGCCCAGCCAGGTGCCACACCCTGGCCAGATGGTAAGGACTGACCTCTATGGGTTTTCACAGATTATAAATGCAGAGAAGGGCCCGAGAATAAAAGGTCTCCTGTAAGTTCCCAGAAGAATCCCTCCTGTATGATCGGATCCTCTTATTGGTGGTGGAACATGGGTTCTCATTTCTCTTTTCCTCTTCCCTTTTCCTTCTTTGTCCCTCTGTAGTTTTCTCTGTGTCCTTTTAACCTTCTTTGCTTCACGCCTCCATTCTTCCTTCCTGGTGTGATCCATGCAAGACTTGAAAAGTCCCCAGGGCAATGGTAAATAAAACACATTTCTTTGGTGAATGGAATTATGCCCTCAGTTCTACAGATTTTAGGCTTAAACATTTTAGCTCTTAGGGTTGCAAAGATGATACAGTTTTGTCTTCCTGAGTCTGCAGATAGACAGCTCAATTGCCTCTGTGGCTACTTATAGCTTCCTAACCAAAAGCCGAGTATAATGAACAAGACTGCTGCTTGGAGCTCAAGCCCCAGAGGTCACATGAAAGATGGAGCTATCAAGCATCCTGATAGAAGAGTCCCCCTTCTCAATTAATCCAGGCTCTGTCAGGGTCTGGGAATTGTCCTGGAACTAGCTGGTGGGAGCTCCTCCCTAATCTGTCTATTGTTAGCCTCAAGCTAGTTAGGTGTCTGGCAGTTGTATAAAGGCCTGGTCTGTGGGATTCATAGCTGGGATATTTCTTCTGGTTCCCTGTGTGAAGGAGTAACTTTGTGGCATGGGATCTGTATTATTGTACACCACAGTCTCCAGCATAGCTCCTTGGAATAAGCAACTGAATTCAGTCAGAGCCTGTTAGACGCACCTCAGTCCATGGCTGCCCAGTATCTGTAGCAGCTTTGCTCTTCTGCAGCTTTGTTTTTCTTTCCAGCGGCCAGCAGTGCCAGGAACATTTGGCCCTCTGCGGGGATCAGATCCAGCTAAACTATACGGATCACCGCGAGTACCAGAACCCCACCCTGGAGATCCAGTTCAGCAGCACCAGCACTTTGCCATGCAGGTAAGAGCCTTGCTCTGAAATTCATGTGTACCATGTTCTAGCCTCTTAAAAGAAATAGAATGGATCCAGAGAGCTGGGAGCCATGATCTGCCCTTCTGTACTCATGGTGTATGAGTCAGTGACTTCAGTTTCCACCTCACTGCACTCATTGGTTACAATGCCAAATGGCATCCTCTGCCTGGGGAGGGATCTGTCCGATGCTGTGAGTCACTGATTCTTTCCTGTCTCCTCCTGTTACTAGTACATGAAAAGCTACAAAGAGTAAGTGGTGACTCTTTCACTGAACCTGGCCTCTTTCTCTCCCTCCCACAGTCTACAATCGGACTGAATGAACACAGAGGATACAGACTGGCTGCACCAGAGAAGCAGATGTGTGCAGGGCCAACACATGTCTCTGCACTGGGGCCACAGCCTGGATCCCTGCAGCTTGGGCGGATGAGTGGCCCTCCCCCAGATGCTAGTATGTACCCCCCAGTGCAGTTCCAGCAAGGATTTATTCCTCCAAGGCACAATGGACCTCCAGTGAGACCACCTGAGAGCTCAGAGGTCCTCCCAGGCCATATGTATAGAGCATATAAATATCTAAATCGAGCACATCCTGCTGCATGGAATGGAAGCCACAGTGCTACAAACCAGACCTCCCTGGGCCCAGACGAGAAGTCCCCGTTGAGCACGGGACCTTCTTTGCAGTCTCGTGCTCTTAGTCACATGATGGATCCTCGGGCAATAAGACCACCTCTGCCTCCCAGCCAGTGGACTGAGCAATCAAATTTCCTACCTCATGGGGTCCCTGCCTCAGGATACATCAGACCACCTGGTAAAGCCACCGGTCAGAGAATGCAGCAGCCTCCAGCCTCTGTGTTTGGTGGACCCCCTCAAGTTCAGAGAGGATGCCAAGGTGGGGATTCCATGATGGACAGTCCAGAGATGATCGCCATCCAGCAGCTGTCATCTCGTGTGTGCCCACCGGGTGTGCCTTACCACCCCCGTCAGCCTCCTCCCCCACATCTGCCTGGCCCCTTCCCACAGCTGGCCCATGTTGCATCAGCAAATGTGCAGCCTCCGAAACCAGTCTTGGGTAACGGAAACTCTCAGGATGCCAGTCAGACAGTGGAGCCAGAAATCAACCGAGGTAATTTTAATTCTTTTAGTCTGAGGAGGCCAGCAGTCCCTGCCAGAGTTAACTTTTTATTTCCTTTTTTCTTTTCTACACCTTTCCCCCCTCACCATTATACTTGGTTTCACTCACTTCTGATAGACTGCCCATCAAACTGATCAATAGGTTTTGTTGTTAAAGGAACATTTCACTATTTTTCTAGACCAAGCAGCTCAAGCCACCCTTTTCACCTACACCAAATTGAAATGGGATGGGGGGAATGGTCCCATGTAATTATAATTTAGCATTTATGCATCTAGTACTGACAGCTGCTCTCTTGCTTGCAAGGTGATGTCATTTTGTGACAAAGTCAGTGTTGGAGCCCCACGCAGAGACTGTAAGCTAGATCCCAAACTACTTAGACTTGCTTAATACATTTTGATACATAGTTAAACACGTTAAATATTGGCTATACCAGCTTCTAAGCACTCAGATATAGTTAGTTTTTTATATTTATATAATTAGAAATGCAAGAATTCCAAGAGAAATCTAAAATCATCAGACTATTATTAAAGCATAGACAATTTGTTTTTTGGTGTTTGGTTTTTATTAAATTTTAATTAATATCAATTGAAATGAAGCAGCAAGAACTTCTAGGATTTGGATTACAGGTAGCTCTTTAAAGCTAGGACCTTATCTTCCTTTCCACATCACAGCAAGAGTCCTGATCCTGCTGGGCATTACCATAGGACCAAAAATAATAGTACATAAAGTTTCAAGAGTTTTCTTGGAATTTATGTAAAAGCTGATTTCCCCAAAGTGTTAGAATTGACTTTAATTCGCAGTGTGGTGACGTGCGTCTTCAGTGCATGATCTGGAAAGCTGTTTTGTCCAAGGTCTTCTCTAATTTTTAAGCAGGATTCACATACTGCCTCTGGAGCACTAGTAGCTTTGTTGGTGATGGTTCCCAGCATGGACAATGTGCTGGCTAGCAACCAACAATGAACGTTTAAGCCACTGACCTAGAAGCTGGCTAGTGACCATTATCCACAAGCAGCCAAGGTAACGTGACAGCTATGTAAAGAAATAGTTAAATATAGTTGCTCAAGAGGTGAGGTGCAGTGACTTTGGGCTGACAACAGCAGGAATGGATGTCAGGGACATGAAGAAGGAGTTGGGTTAATTCTTTCCACTTCCCCTTTTGCAGTGGAGCCTCCACCTGGAGCAGAAGAGAAGGCTCAGTGCATCAGTGTTCCAGAAGGGACGTACCCCAAACTGCTACCTCATTCCAACCCCCCTCTACAGATGGACTGCACCAGACGGAGCTTGCCACGGGAGGAGGAGGGAGATGACTCTGGAACTAAAAATGACCCGAAGGCAATGCAAAGCAAGAGTGGCTGGCCAGGACAGAGCACCTACACTGGCCCGACAGGCCAGGCGTGCGTGAGAGACCTTGTGACAGCACCTGAGAGAGGGCCTGGGCCTGAAAATGGGGCTTTAGGTGAAGGACCCACCAGTGGCAATGAGGGGAAAGGACTGGCTGTTAACATCTTGGAGAAGCCCCTTTGTCCTGGGGGGAAGACTTTGTCAGAGGTCGCTGTGCCTTGTATGGGACAAAGCACCAGTACTCCTGGTGTGGATGGAGGCTCAGTGGGGGGGGCTCCAAGCCAGTTTCCCCCTCTCTACATGCCTGGTTTGGAGTATCCAAATTCAGCCACACGTTACCATATCAATCCAGGACTGCAGGGGTTCAGCCCTATGATGGGAGGGAAGCCTCCCTCTGTGTCCCATCCACAGCATTTCCCCACTCGGTGCTTTCAGCATAGTAACACCCATCCCGGTGTCTTTCCTCGGTATCGCCCCCATCAGGGGGTGCCATATCCCTATCAGCCACAACCTCCACCTTCCTACCACCACTACCAGCGACCTCCATACTACACTTGTCCACAAGGCTACTCAGACTGGCAAAGGCCTCTCCACCCCCAGGCCAACCCTGGTGGGCATCCGCCCGCCCACCCACCTCTGGCTAGGCCTTCTTTCTCAGACAGGGGGAATGTGGGTAATCTGCAGGGCTGCGAGGCATTCAGCACTGCCCTGGCGTCCCCAAACCGAATGGACGTGGTAAGCGCCAAAGAGGTTCCTCCAGGCGATGGGCAGGATCCAGGACCTGAAGATGTGAAGTCAGATGAATCCCAGGAGAGGCCAGAGAGTCCCAAAGAGTTTCTTGATTTGGACAACCATAATGCAGCCACCAAGAGGCAGAGCTCAGTGGCAGCAGGGGAGTTCCTATATGGGGCTCTCCCCCCGCCACTGAGTTCTGGGATCAGATTTGGTCCATCAGCTTTCCCTCCCCATGGGGTGATGCTGCAGACAGAGTCTCCTTATGCATCTCGGCATCCAGCCAGTCATTTCCAGCCCAGGACCTATGGATCACCAGTGAATGCTCACCTATCTCGTCATCCAGCCACCGGCCAAGCCAATGGCCTCACTCAGGAGGGACCCTTGTACCGCTGCAGGGAAGAGAACATGGGTCACTTTCAGGCCCTACTGATGGAGCAGAGAGGCAGCGGAGGTGGCATGGGGGTGGCCCAGGACATGTACAGACCACCGGGGTAAGATTGTTTTCCACAGGAAGGGGGGAAAATTGGAGGACGTGATGAGTGTTGGGTACTTTTGGAAAAGGTCTAGATTCAGAATCCGAGCTGCTGGTAGGAAGAACAAATTGACAAAATAGTTCTGCTGTCATAGGTCAGGTGTCTACAAAACTTAGGGAGAATTTCGTGCCAGTCTTTTAAAAAGCACAGTAATAGAAATGAGAGAGACTCACCAGGCTGTCTTGTCTATCCCTTTACCAATGCTTCATCTTACCAATCAGAACATGTCTATTGTTTTGTCCAGTTTTACATGTCTCCTGAGCAATGGGGGAAGCCCCCTACCCCAAAGTTCCACAAAGGAAACCAGTCCTTCCAGCCATTTTACATGCCACTTTTCATTCCAGCATAGAAAATGGTGCTGTTTTAAGAATTGGCCTCCCCCCCAAAAACAAATGCACAAAAAAAAAAACCTGGCTTAGGGGTAGGTCCATGGCCTGGTGTGGGGGATTCCAGAGAAAGACGGGCAGGTCTAGATTGAGTGTAATTAGAATACAAACTTGTATGTAAATAATCTGTACACACCGTGCAGCTGAGATTTATTCTTGCTG
This sequence comes from Chelonoidis abingdonii, assembly GCF_003597395.2. Lineage (NCBI taxonomy): Eukaryota > Metazoa > Chordata > Testudines > Testudinidae > Chelonoidis > Chelonoidis abingdonii. The sequence continues at coordinate 119,005,192 of NC_133769.1, forward strand.
TTTTTGTGCTAAAACTGTCCTTTCATTCAACATGGTTCCAGAATGCAAATACACCAGACCCAAGCACCCTTCCCAAAGGCGCCTACAGCAACCATGTCCCGGGAGGAGCTGCCACCACAAAAACCATCAGCATTGCCTCTGGATCAAGTAAGAGCCAGCAAAGAGCAGAGTTCGGCTGAGAACTTTTCTCTTTTCACTAATTAAAGAAGTGAAATATTTGGAAGTGGGTTGGGGGAAAGAGGGAAATGGAACAATTCTGGTGGGGAGGAAACAAGACTCTCCTGATGCTCATAGCGGAATCCCTGATTGTAGATTATACCTGGGACAACACCTGTCCCGTCACTCATGTTGAAGTAGTTGTACTGTGTAAATGATGGAGACTTTTCTTTATAAAACTCCTTGTTAAAGCAAATAACACTGCAACTTTTGTTCTTCCTCTTCCAGAGCTAGTCCAAGGAAGGAAGAATCCCAAGGAGATGAAAGCCACACGTGATTTGGACATGGGGGAAGGAGGACATAGGCATCCTACCTTCCCCCTCTCCCCAGTGGCATATAGCTTCCAGGGTCCAGTGGAACACAGTGCCTTGATGGCTCTTGTGTGTGTTTAAACATGGGATAGTCCTGGGTCCCTGGCTACCGGCTGTATGGCTGATCTCAACAGCGCAGAGGATGCATCACAAACTAGTGGCTTGTCATGACTGGAGAGTGTGTCTCATTCAGGGTTTGGGTTGGGAGTGGGAGATCGAAACTGTCATGAACTGCTAAACTCAGGTATATTTTTCAGGGTGGAAGAGGGACAACGATGGAATTTACTTGTAGTATTAACGTGTGTGTTTGGAGCTGGATCCAGTTTACAGAATTTACCTGTTGCCTTTTTTAATAAATTTCTGTTGTTGGTGAATGTATTGTACATAATGGGGGAGGGATGGGACCCAGCTTGTAGTGGGCGTAGCACTGGGGTGATCCTTAACTGTTTACAATCATGTCACACATAAATCTTTCAGGGCAGGGCAGTGGGGGAGATGATGGGAACTTTGCAACTTTCTATTCCTCCCCTTCCTCCAGTCCTCTAGAGCTAAGACACGACCCTGTAATTGATCACAGGGACTGCTCAGGAGCAAAGCATGGCACTCTCCTCTTCCACGCAGTAGCTGAGTACACTTCCACCTCCTGCCATCATGGGGAACAAGGAAACCAGGACCAGGAACTGAAAGTCTGTCATAGCATTGTCCTCTAGACATTTCTGGTATGAATCCTCTGGGTACCAGCAAGTGGCTAATTATTCATTTGTACCTTAGTCCTCTTTAGGTGAAGCCAGTGCAGTTTGGAGGAAGAAACATGGAGTGGTATCATGGAGTTGTTGTCTTTATTGGAACAAGTAATTGTGCTAGTGTATAATACCCCTTAGAAAGGAGACAGGAATAGCGATATCCCCGGTTTTCTCTCAATGTAACTTGTCATCTTTGATGAAAGCACAGCAGAAATAGAGTCCCTCTTAAATGATGAGAACTCCAGCTTTCATGTGAAATAGGAAATGGAGCTGCTTTAGGGAGGGCCTGTCTGATGCAACGTGAACAAGTTGTCAATCTGTGACGCCAGCTTTGGACGTTTTGTAAATTAGTAGATAAATGTGAATCAGAAATTATTTCTTCTAGCTAGAGTGATTAAGGAGCACAGTGGAGGTTGTGGAGTGGGGCAAGAATGCTTTGGGTTAATGCACTAGTCTTTCCTGCTAGAACTTGCGTTTAAATCTAGCTTTGATTACAAATTAAATGGGTTTGGTGTGGTCTTATCCTTGCCCATTAGAAGCAGATATTTGTCCACATTGTAAAGCCACCAAGCAGGCACAGCTGTGAGCCTTGGAGACAGGACTAGGTCTGTGGGACAAGAAGGGAAGGTGTTGCTACATTGGTGGGACTGAGCAGGGGCCCGATGTTGATATGAGGCATGCTGCTGGATGGGACTGCGGTGCATCAGCACCTGTGACTGTCCTGTTACTACTTTTATCCACAGCTTTTGTGAGCTTCAGAAACTTGCTGGATTAAAAGTAAACATTCTTGAAGCTGTCCAGATGAGGACAGAATAATGTTTTAGTTTTTGCCACACTTCCTAGTAAATCTGGCTGGTCTGCTGCTGTGATACTGTTCATCTCTAGTAGTGTTTTGCTGGGTTCCAGGCATTTTCCTAATTCTGGGCCCACAAACTTAACAGGAGTTTAAGCATCAGTGTACTCTGCTACCCAGACACACACACTTGCAGTGGTATTCACACTAGAATCAAATAGGCATTGAGTGGCAAGTGTGTTTCTAAAATGTAACTCTTCTTACTCCATGTTGAAGTCAACCTGTGAATTATCTGCCCTCTGCTTATAGCAGTGCCCTGATTATTTGGCGTATGCGCATCCCCAAGCCCTCATGCAACTCAGAGGAAATTTAGTATAAATTATTTGAATATCTAATTACATAGAACATCACGTTAATAAAGTGTCCGTTTTAACTAGTCTTTATTCTGTTCGGCAGACAAGGAGAAGCTATCCTTGGCAGTGTGGTGTAGGCTAGGGCAGTGGTTCTCAACCTTTTTCCGTCGGAGCCCCCCTCCTCCCCAGCATGCTATAAAAACTCCACTGCCTGGGGGGGCAGGAAGGGGGGAGAGGAGTAGTGGCTCTGGGCTTCAGCCACAGGGCACTGGGGCTCAGGGCATCTGCCCCACAAGGCACCATGGCTTGAGGCTTTAACCCCATGGGTGGGGGCCACATAGCTCTGGGCTTCAGCCCTGCTATTTGAGGCGCTCGAGGCTTCTGCCCTGCAGGGTACCAGGGATCGGGGCTTCTGCCACAGTGTGCCAGCGCTTGGGGCTCTGAGCATTCTGCCCTGAGCTCCAGCCAATCTAAAGCTGGCCCTGCTTCGCGGACCCCCTGCAAATGGCTCGCAGACTCCCATTGAGAACCGCTGGGCTGGAACACAGGAAATGGAACTGCAGCTCACTGCTGGAATGAATGGGAGTTGGGCAGTCTCTTCCCTCAGAGAGAGAGGCTTAGGCCCATTCAGTGAATGGAAGTACTGAAGCAGTGTCAAGTATAAAAAGTGAAATGTGCATGTATGACCACATTCTCAGACGATAACCCTGGCTGGTAGGGAAAGTTATAAATACAGCAGTTATTCCTATTTAAAAACCTTTGGTTCATTGTGGACATAAAAAAACTAAAACAAAAGAGCACATTTAAAAACCAAGAAACTCTAAATATAATTTTATGGCCAAACACCTGAAACTCTAGAAATTGAATTCAGATTCTACAAACAACCTCTACTCCAGTATGGCACAGGCCCTGCATATGATGTAAGGTGGCAGCTATACCAAATATTTAAAGTACTTTTCAACTTCCTGTAAATTCCTCTTTGTCTTTGTAGGATAGGAGGGTTTGTAAATTGTGGAGAATGAGATAAAGCACTTGCATCTCCAGTTAGTACTAGTATTGGAAATGGGGTATGAGTGGAGATCTCTGTGTAAATGGAGGGTCTGATGTCAGCCCCACATCAAAAAGGGGCAGAACTGCATATGATGAGATTAGTGTGGTTTGTGCTCTCTCCTTAGAGACGGTTGTGGAATGATAGATAATGCTGAGTGTTTGAACACCATATACAGAGTGTGAGGTATCCAAGTATGGCCGGCTCTTGACCTAGTGGAAATGTGGGAGGGAGGAGGGACAAAGGTGATCAGTATCCAGTGAACAAGAGACAGGATGGAGTAGCTAACTCCATTCTAGGAAGGCCTGTACGTGACAGCTCTTATGTAGCGTTGAGTTAGTATGTTATTAGCTTATGGGCTGCTTTAACGGGGCACATCAGGGCCGTAACCAGGGTGGAGCAGTTGCCTAGGGCACAAAGCCACGGGGGCAGAAAAATGAGGCAGACAAATGTCAGGGGAAAAAAAGGCAGGGGGCGCAAATATGCTTTCTTGCCTCAGGTGCTAAAATGTCTACTTACAACTCTGGGGCACATGGCTTATATTGGAAATATATGACAGGAATCATGCTTGTTTACAGTAACAGGAGTAGGGTGTTCTGGGACAGAATTGTTTGTGGAATCTTAACTCTGAATCTCCAACTTTTCAAATAGTTTGTTCATAAATTGTTATTTCTATTACAGTATTGCCTAGGAATCCCACTCAAGGATCAGGGCCCCAGCCCATGAGGCACTGTACAGCCAAATCACAAAGAAAACAGCCCTGCCCCTGAGAGATCACACTCTACATAATAGACAGGATACAACAGGTGAGAAAAAAGAGTCAGAGTGGACTGGGAGAATGAAGGAACAATAAAAAGAATGGAGATTAGTGGAAAAGCAGAAGTTACAGTTCACCACTTGCCTAGGCAATGCCAGGCAGGAGTGATTTTAGGCATCTTTGCAGAGAGTTTTTAAGGAGGATTTTAAAGAGAATAGGGAGTAGCTCTTTATGAATATTGATGGTATTTTTTCCATGCATCGGTGAGAGAATTGTAACTTTACTTTAAAATTTTCTGACTCGAGCATTTGAATTTTATCACTGCTACACATCAGCAAGGTTTTTGGCAGATGTACAGTGGGTTGTAGTGCTTCCTGATTGGACCCCTAAGCACTACAGTAATACAAATGAACAAGAAGTAATCCTATTAAACCAGTGATATGTGGAAACTTCATGTAGTTACACTATTTCAGGTGCAGAGAACAGGTTTTGCTATAATTAACAATGTGGGGTAAAAACAAGGCTATATAATATTTAGAACAGATACTGTGCTGAAAGATCTTGTGATCACCAACACACATGACATAAAGAAGTAACTTCAAAATGAACCGACCAAACCACTCAAAAATAATCAAGGCACCAGCCCTCCAATCAGGACAATATAGTAAACCAAATTTGGAGTTTCTAGCTGAGCTGTTTGATAACTCCAGAAAGTGTGAGGAACCTTTTTTGGAAAAGCGAACTTATGTTTTTGGGGGTTTTTTGGTGTCAAGTGGTCACATCTGATTAACACCTTGCTGTACGACTCCCAAGATTTTCTAAAACATCTCTCTGATGCAGGAGCACCATGTGTGAGAAATCTCAAGTGGATTGGTATAATGTTTGCAAAGTTAGCTTCTTGGAGACTTTGAGAGGTATCAGAATTAATGGTTTAACAGAAAACTAATCACAGCATTAACTACGAAGAGAGTGTCTTCCCTGTGGCTTTTCTTCCCTCACACTGCAGCCTCCCTCCATTTTAAAATGAAAAAGGGAGTAATTAGACAATAACCTGTTGTATTTTCCCTTCTGCTATTCAGTCCCTTCATAATCTGTAGGTCATTAGCTCTGTCTTTATGCCCAGCCAGGATTGTTTCCATATCCTTTATGAGCTCATCCTGTTTCCAGTTTCAAGCTGGCAGTGGGGAGACACCTCTCTAGGGTGCTGCCTTTTGGTCATTGTGCAGCAATACTCTGACTTTGGGGCATGCAAAGAATGTGGTTAGGTGAGGAGAAGATGCAGAATGAGGTCATGTTTAGTGGTAAACCTGCAGTTCCCATCATCTCAAGGGTACTTCAGGGAATGAACGGTGGCACCTGTATGGATGCTAGTGGTTCCTATTGCGTAGCAGTGGTGCAGCTGGATCTAGTTTAATAAAACCACCCTGTAAAAACTTTACTTCAGCCCTTTGGTGTGGAGGGCTGCTGCTGTGTATTTCCCATTCTGCTTTATGCACACAGCACTAGTGGTTGAATAGCAGGTGTGTGAGCACTGTGTTATCTCTCTAAAGCTGAGATTGAGATGGCAGGTCATGAAAGTGTTGTTGCAGCTGCAGGTCATGTAATGGGCTTAATAGCTTGTGCATATTGTAACCGAAAAGGCGTCTCAAACACTGACCTTCCAGCTTTTCCCCATCTGTATCTGTTTAGCATACAGATGGAGTAAAGCACATTCCAGCTTTGCAGGACCCCTGCCGCCCATGCGGAAGGCAAATACTTTTAACTGGCACATAATGAACCTACCATTCTTGTTCCCTCCACTCCCCACCCCACCAATCAGGAAAAAAACCCTCTCTGCCTTTCCAAATGCCTTTGAATAAGAACTGTCCTGGTGAGAGCTGGACTAATCAGTCCCCTGTGTGTGGGAAGCCAGGGCAGCATGTGTTTGGTGGAACTGGGAATCAGGATCCAAGTGTGTTTTCTGCGCCTGTGTTGGGTTTAATGAGCTGCATGATGCTACATCCCTTGGGGCAGTCCCCCTTCCTGTCACTACCGTGCTCACTGGCAGTATTCAAGAAGTGGTGGGATGTTGTAGACAACACTGTTTACAGCATATTGGTTTGGATTTGCCTCATCGTATTCCGGTCATCTGCATCTTCATTGATGAAGTTCTTCCTTCTTTTGAAAATGCAGACGGAATGGGTGCAAATCAGCGATGGGGCCAGTCCCAGAAGTCAAGGGAAGAGAGACAGACTAGGTGTGTGAAGGGAACAAGAGAGCTTGGTCCATCATTAGAAGGGATGCAGGCTGGGTGTGGGGCCATTACTGCAGTACAAATTATGCCTGGATCCCTATGGCAGGAAAGCAGGGAGCTTCTAAAGTCTAGCCCTTTATTGAATTTAATGGAAGTTAGGTGAGTTAGCTGCCATCTGGAACTGAAGAGCCTTCCCCAGAGCCACTCTGGCTTTTTTCAGTCAGAAGGTACTTGTCTCCGATGCATTTCAGTTACCCTTGCATGCTCTCTGTCCACAGGCATCTTCAGAGGGGAGAGGAACCAGTTAGTAACTTTCCTCTAGGATAGTTTCAAATGGTTGTGTGAAAGGGCGACTCCTGGCTGCCGCTGACACACACTGCTCTGCACTGCTCTCTTCCTGATGCAGTTAGGAGCATACAATGTGTTTGCATGTCTGGGAGCTGAGACCTACCTGGTACAGTTTGACTTTACATTGAGTGAGGAGTTGGGGAAATCCTTTGCCAGTCTCCATTTTTCTGAAGCTAGGTTGCTGGGTCATGCTGGGAATTGTATTATTGTAAGTTTGTAAAGAATGTAATTTGTCTGTTTGGGGAAAGATGAGGCCTTTCTCTTTCTAGGTAAGGCTGCTATTTGTTGGGAGAACAGTGGGGTCCAGTGGCCTTGGGTGCAGGACCCTGACCTTTGTCAAACAACTGTACCTGTTCCTGGGCAACAGGACCGCAAGTTGCTTCCGCAGCAGAGACCTCCCACACCAAGCTGTGAAAATAAACCATATACAAAAGCTACATACTCCGGGGATCTGACTCTCACAGGGCTCTGCACTGCAGCATTTGGCTGGATTATAGGACTGTCCGCCTGGGCTGCATTACACCAAGTTTACACCAGGGGCAAACTCGCATAGAACCTACTACACAGCTCAGCAGGCACATATTGGAAAGTTGTATTTGATGCCCTAAAACCATCCAATTTGAGAATGGCGCCTAATAAATTTCTCCCCTAACTTCCCATGTGCATCCCTCCTCCCCAGCTGGGGCTCAGGTATCTCACTCTAATGCCTTCTCCACTGCTCCTGGAAAGCCCTGGTGCTAGTCCTCCTTGCCTCGCCCCGCCCATGGAGCACAGTGTCAGGGATTCTTTCCTTTCTCCTGGTGCTGCAAAGCTGTGTGAACTTTCCTGGTCGATACTGGAAAGGGGAATGCTATTTATTTTTATATTGTGTATATTTTGTCTTGGTCTGCTGACTCCGTTTGTTCCCCAAGAGCGACAGTTACCTCAATAGTTAGTTTTAATACTGTGTGTTGGGTAATTTTTTTACGAACTTTTTTAAAAGCTTGATCCTTGGAGGTCTGTAGATTTATTTCCATATGAATTGGTTATTTTGTATAAAGTACATTCTTAAAATAGCAACTGCCCTTGCTGTGTGTGTATTTTGTCTCCTAAATAGTCTTCCTATGGAATCTGGAGTGGTGGGACTGAGGAAGTGCTGCTCGCAAAGGCGAAGCATTGAACTGCAATCAGCTAAGGTCATGCCATCTGGAAATGTCCTCAGGGTCATTTATAAGAGCACCTGCAAAACCAGCTGGGCAGCTGGCTGGGATTTCCCATTCCTTAATGTAACTGTCTGCATGTAATCTGTCTGTCCTGCGTCTGACAAAGTGGGTATTCACCCACGAAAGCTCACGCTCCAAAACGTCTGTTAGTCTGTAAGGTGCCACAGGATTCTCTGTCTGCATATGAACTAATGAATTATGAAATTAGAAGTGATGTCATCTTCTCTGTCCCATGAACCAATGGAGGACTATTTCCTATGCTGTAGTGTTTTGCTCAAGCCAGTTTTTAGGCTTACGTGATGGGGGATTCACCTCTTTCTTCTAAGCCCTTCTGAGACAGTTCGCCATGTAACTGATCTTAATGCTAGTACATTCCCTCACACTCGTCCTAAATCTTCCTTTGTTTTTAAAAGGGCGGAGAAGGTTTGAAGGATGAAATTAAGCAAAGTCCACAAGGCCCAGCTGCTTTTAAAGGTGAACTAAACTTCACTTCGTTGGTTACCTTTAATTCTTTCTAATGCTAAACGTGCCAAGAGGACGGAGGCCTGGATAGTTCAGGGGATTGGCAGTGGAATAGGGAGCCCTTCAAGTTGGAGGTCACTGTTTTGAATCCAGACTAGATCCAAAGTGACAGTTAGCGTCTGCTGTCTGTTAAACAGCCTCTGTGAAATGAGGCAGTGGTCGTCGCAATCTATTTCTAGTAGACGGGTGTTCTCATAACAGACAGTGCTTCAGCTGACAGTTTCAGCACTAAAGCTGAGAACTGATCTTACACATTCATACTTCAAGGTGATTCCTCACGGTATATTTTGGGAAGCTTGCTCTTGTTATTCCTGGAGCTGTTCTCTGGATAACCAGTGAGCTTGTCTGTTGATCCAGCAGCTTTTCATCAGTACTAAATTCACCTTTAAAAAGAAAAGACTACCAACAAATCTCAGAGCAGTTGATAACTGGGTGGGAGGGGTAGACTCAGGCAGCATTTTAAGATGTAAAGCACTGCCTTTCCCATTCCTCCAAAGCTGCTACTCACAAAAGCTCCCTTCTGTCTCTCTCAGTGTTATAGCAGACATTGTTGCTCACATCTTGTTACCTACCACACCTGCAAGTATCAGGTATTTAGCCGACAGTGCTTGTTTTCCCTTCCCTTGGGAACCCAAGCTGGTTCCTCCTGGGCTGCAGTCCACAGAAAAAGATATGAGGCTGCTCCTGAACCTGACTTTCTGATGCTGCAGTTTGGTCACTACAGCTGCCCCTTGACTTTGAAAAGAAACGAGAGCAGAATATTCATTGTCAAAGGTGTCTCTGCACTTGCATGGCCGCACTGTGCCCTCAGCAATCCAACTTTTATAGCATCCCTTTCTCTGGTGCTCCTAAGGACTCAGAATGAATTAGCACTGTGGGGTTGTAGGTGTTGTCTTTAAAATGAAGACAATGGGAAAATAAGGCACAGATTGTTGACTCAAGATTAAACAAACCTGGGAATAAAATCCCAAATCTCCTGATCCACTCACTGTCTGCATGTGGGGCATGTGCATGTGGCTCCCTTTGACCAGTTTATCTGAGGGCAGATTTTGGCCCCAAGTGGATAAATTAGGAATGATTTACTACATCGTTGGGGCTGGCTGTACCTTTGTCTAACGTTATGGGCACAGCCACCGTACATTAAACCTGCAGAAGTCCATACTGAGTCACTGCTAACAGGCCACTCAAAGAACCCCTGAGTGACAAAGGATGTCATGATAAGCAATAGCACTGATCAGCCCATCAGAACTACATTTCCTGTTTCTGCTGGTGCCAGCTGGCCTTCTGTCTTCCTGGGGCAAGGTGAGTGAAACAGTCCACCATGCATTTCCTGACAGCAGCCTCCAGACACTGTGGCTTCTAAGGGGGCTTGTTCCTCTAGGTTGGGGGTCTCTGTAAGAGGAGATCCATTCCCCTGGCTGTCACATTCTCACCCACTACTTCCCTGGCCCTGGCATGTATGGTTCAGAGGTCGGGGGAGGGTGAAGCTGGAGTCCAATTTAGGAGGGGAAGGCATTCTGTTGCTTCCTCGATCCCAGGAAGCTTTTGAGTCAGAGGGGATTTGGGGAGGGGACTAGGGGGATTCTAATCCTCAGGCTAAACCAGCTCTGAGCTGAAATGACACTAATTGGAACCAGTCCCTGAGTGGGGGTGATAGTGGCTCTAAAGGCAGCAGAATATTAAACAGAGACAAAGCTCATCTGTTTTATAGAAAATGCCACACACTAATCTCAACAAGCTGCTGTCATGTGCTTTGGACAGGGAATGTCAGCCCAGGCCACGTGCTGGTGGAGGGAATGAATAGCACCCAAACTCTGATTCTTCAGCCTGCGCCTTTCAAGTTTATCCTCTGGGCCAACTGGGCTGTGGGGGTGGTGGGGTTTTTTTGGGGATGGGGAACAGGGTTCCCTGTACAGAGAACAGCTTGCAGAAGACATCTAAACAGACCACTCTTTGACAGTGGTGTAGGTCCCCTCTACCTGACTTTCTGAGAACTGGGCTGTCCCCAAGGCTGTGCCTCTTGACTTCTCATCCATTTGAGCACAAGCTGTCAGCTATGCTAACCTGAATACGGGAGGCCTTTTAAAACTGAGTGTTTATTTCAGTGCCCAGTTTGTCTGCTTCCAAGGCCAGCCTTGTGGGAAGCCCCCTGGGCCAGCTTTCTTCCAGTGGAACACACATCTTAAGCTGCTCCATGAGACCACAATCCCCTCTCTTTCAGATCTCAGCATCCATCCTACTACAACACCTGCAACAGAGCTGTCAGAGGCATGTATTATATACATACAGAAACTTGCTCCATCATGCTGTGCACAAGTCTGCTGAATGACCATGTAATTATTGCTGTAACATCCTCTCTTTTGATGATCTTCCCTCCTTTAGTGTGTCATATTTAGAATTAGATTGCCTGGGATTGTCTCTTCTTTCTACTGAGAGGAACTTTCGCCTGCTGGAAAACTTCTGTTTGACTTTTCCCTATAGTACCGATCAGCCTAGTATTGTAATGTGTCTTAAAGAAATGGGCCAGATCTGAACACCCCCTTGAGTTTTTGAGAAATGGATTTGAATTCTATAGGTCAGACCTTCCTAGTTTGCACTGAAACATAGCAGAACCCTTCACCACAATATCTTGCTACTTCATAGTGTGTAATATCTGCCATACACATGTGTTACATTCATATATCAGACTTAATTTCTCTCTCTGTTATTGAAGAATAGAAGTGGGAGAACTGTGATGCATTTGGATGAAATGGTGAAGGTGAGAAACCTTAAGAGTGGAGAGACAGCCCAGCCTTACTACATCACTCAACTGCACATCACTATGTTATTCTGGAAACTCAATAATACACACTGAAAATGCATTGGTCTGTCCCCAACCATGCTTTTCCACAAAGATCCAAGAGCAGAGCTCATGCAGTGCTTTTAGGTGATGATTCCAAAGGTCTATAAAAAAATGGCAAAGTATTAGAGCCCATCAGGAATTTTGTCAGTTTTTTTAACGAGAAAAGAATTTTCCACAAAAATGATTTTTTTCCATGGGAAAATTTAGATTTTACTGAAACTTTTTGATTTTTTTTTCTCCATGGATAAAATCTAAATGAAATATTTTGTTTTGAGTCAAATTGACCTGAATCATAACAGTTACATTTGCTGAAACTAATCAGAATAGATGTCAAAATGAAACATTGTGTCTACCTGAGCTGCTCTAGTGCCCATGGGGGTTGTAGTTTGCATCCTTCATGCCCCTATTCTTCTTAATGGGCTGGGCTCCCTGACAGGACTACATCTTCCATGACACACTGCCATGTCCTCTCTGGTTTGAACTGCATTAGGAGCATAACTTGCTGCATTGCATCATGGGAGATGTAGTTCTGCTGGACAGTCCACCCAGAAAGGAGTGTGAGGTCATGAGCCACTCAAACTGCAGCACCTATGAGGCACTGTGGCACCTCATGAGGATACCAGATTGTCAAACAAAGCCAAAATAAACCCATTCAGTTCTGTTTAAAAGTTTTGTTTTGATTGAAATGTTTCATTGTTTCCAAATTGAATTTTTTTGGAACTTCAAAATATTAAAAAAAATTTCATGGAATGTGGCTTTTTGTCCCAATTTGAGATTAAAAAACAATTTTTTTAAATATTGGCATTTGTTGGCCAATGGAAATCCTGATTGTTTTTCTTTTTTAAACCAGTTCTAGAAAATATTCTTGTTCTACAGTCAGGGAGACCAAGGCACAGAGAGGTAAAGTGATTTGACTAAAGTCACACACATACCAAGCCTATGGAAGAATCACAAATAGACCTCAAGGTCTCCTGGCTCCCAGCTGTATGTATGTTCAGTCCATTAGAGTATAGTTTCCCCTTCAATGTTTTGACAAAAGAGAGCACTCTGAAGTATTTTGCATAAAAGCACTAACACTAAACACCATTTGGTACAAAACAGAACACGGCTGGTTTTGCTTTGCTCCCTGAGCCTGTATGGGCCTCCCAGGCATTACAGCAAATCGAGAGTTTCTGCTATACCATAAAAACAGTCTTAAAATCAATCATCAAAGGGAGAAGCCCCTCCCTGCAAATGCGTGAAGCTTGGCAACTCTGTGCATGTTCTCTGAAGCCCCGGTTGGAGGAGAAAAGGCTTAGGTCTGGAAGGAGGTAAATGGACTTTTCGGGAGAGGGTGAGCATGGGAAGGGGCAGGTTGGGTGGGGTTTGTAATGTGATAGCAGCCCTCTGGCTTGAAGTCTCTCCAACTCTTGGCTGCAGTATTTCCTTTCTGTTTGGGTGGAGCTACCCCTGCTCTCCCAGCAGCACCAGGAAACCACACGTTCCCTGCCCACTTAACAAAAAAAAATTTCCATAACACACGCTCAGTAGTTAGGGATCGTAAAAAGTTCACCCTCTTTTCCCAAATGCACCAATTCTTCCGTGGCTGGCGGGCAAAAGTTGTTTGCAATTTCCTGGGGCCTTGACCTTTGTGTTTTCACCATGGCACAGGAGAGGAGAATTGCAATCGATCAAACCCTGGCTCCCCTCTGACACATGGAGGGGGAAGGGCCCCTCTTCCCCATCTAAGGCAGTGTGGGCAAAGAAGGATTTTGTTAAAACACAGAAAGGCTTTGCAATTGAAGCTTTTTCAAAGGGTCAGCTTTGTCTTCAGTGTAATTACTCCATTGAAGTCAGTGTAGGGTTGCCAATTTGGGCTGAACTATACTTGGAAGAGACTAATTCCTGGAGACTCCAGGTCAATCCTGGAGGGCTGGTAACCGTAACTCAGTGGAGTTGTTATTGCAGGGGTAAACCTGACTCTTTGTGTCAATTGTTAGTGTAAACTTTCTCCCACTTCTAAGAAGAATGTACTGCAGTCATGGCCTGCACACCCACCATATGCCAGAGCACCAGCTTTTAGGCACTACTTTATATTGTTTGCGTACAGTGGAGATAGCTGCCTGCCTTACCTCCTCCTCAGCCATGAAAGTAACTTGAGGGACTTACCAGTAGGCAGGGCCCCAGTCCTGAGCAAGGTGGGGAGGGGCGCTCAACTAGAAGGGATGGGGCCTTGGGCAGAAGGGGCGGGGCCTTTAAAGGGCCAGGGGCTCTGGCTGCTGCCGGAAGTCCTGGGCCCTTTAAATCTACCCCAGGGCTTTGGCTGTGGTAGCAGTGACCGAGAGCCCCGGGCCCTTTAAATCCCCACCGGAGCCCCATTGTGGCAGCGGCTGGGAGCCCTGGGGCTCTGGCGGTGATTTAAAGGGCCAGGAGCTCCGGCTACTGCCGGGAGCCCCGGGCTTTTTTAAATTGCCAGCCTGTGGAAGCTGCTCCCTGCCGGTACGGTCAACTGCGTACCTGCTCTTGCTGGTACACCGGACCAGACTGAGTTACTTTCACCTCTGCAACTCCTTCACCCACTCGATGTACGATGAATGGCAAAAAGGATGTTTAGTCTCTCGAACCTTCCGTCCTGCACTAGCTGTAGGTGTTAGACGGGGTCACAGTTTCTTCAGCCTCCCTCCCTTGAGCCCAGGTTGGCTCCTGGCTGAGATTTTACAGATCCACAGTTATTTCCGTAGAGTCTCGATGAGCTGGAACAGTGAGGAGTGCAGTCGGACTTCTGGGTTGTCTTGTCTGTACAGCCAGAACAAGCGCTCCCCTAGGCAAGCAGAACGTTCAGTCTCAGTAGCACACCTCAGGCTATGAGGCCTGGACTGTTGTCTCACCATGCCTGGGGCAGCACAAACCTTAGAGCTGGAGCTAAGGGCAGCTTGCCAGTGCCAATGGGTTATACCACTGGTGAGGACTTCAAGCTACCATGTCCCAGGCAGAAGAAACAAGAGTGGAGCTGCCTCTCTTTTTCCAGTGAGGGAGAGTGGACCATGATTTGCTGAGTCCGCATGGGACAGCAAGTTGTTGCTTTTATTGCTTGTGCTGAAGGCCGGCCCTGCTGCCTTCCCATTGGCAATGGAAACTACCAGAATGTGTCAGCAGTGCCCTAAGGTTCCTTCCAGCAAACACTTAGATATACCCTAGTTACTGGTGGGGTCCTTGTTGTTTCAGGGCAAATCTAGAGACACCCCGCACCCAACCATGCACCTTCTTTTAAAGCCCCTTTCCCTGAAAAGATCAATTCTGGACGAAGATCCTGTTTAGGGCAGGTCATAGGCTGAGGGGGGAGAGGATATCCATAAGAGAACTGGGCTGAACCGCACTCTCTTGGGGATGCATCCAAGCTCTAGACACACTGATGTTTCCAGTGCCCTTTAGCTTCTATGGGGTTTTAGCAGGGCCACCCAGAGGATTGAGGGGGCCTGGGGCAAAGCAATTTTGGGGGCACCTTCCATAACAAAAAGTTGCAATACTATAGACTGCTATATTCTCATTGGGGCCTGAGGCAAATTGCCCCACATCCCCACCCCACCCCACCTCCCAGTCAGCCCTGGGTTTTAGAAAATTTGGCAGCAAGGGGCTCTGGAGTGACAGGGACTCTTCAAAATCTGTTAGTCTGGCTCCTGTTTTGGCTATTAGACTCAACGAGAGTTAAGCAGAACCTGGTATCAAGTAGTTAAAGTAAAGGGTTGGAGGGCAGGAAGCAAAGAGGCAGGAGAGAGTCCTAGGGTCTAATCTGAGGTTGTGAGTCTCAATACTGATGGTATAAACTCCAGTGTCTGCCACTAAAGATCCTTGTGCCTTCACCACTGCTGCAGGGAAATAAGGTTAAAAAACAAAACAAAACAGGAACCTTGCTGGGGAAATATATCCCACCCCAACCTGCCTTCATGCTAACGTTCCCTGGAGTAATGCATCACGGAACCATAGTCATCCTTGCACAAAGTATCCCTGGGGAAATGCATCACAGCCATACCTGCATCTGAAACAATCTTTCTTGGGGAAATGCAACCCACAAAATCCTTAGCCAAGCTTCCCTTGGAAATGTGCATCGTGCTCCCAATCCCACACGCAAGTTTCTTTTTAGTAATGAACCTTTCCTGAAAGGGGGAAATCTCCTAGCACAAGAATTACAATTCAGTGGATATAAATCACTGGGAGTAGGAAAGCAACTCTCTAAATGAGGATGAAGAGTTGTTTGGAATTGTAGGGGAGAAAGCAGAGGCTGCCCAGAAAGGCCCACGTCAGAGAAATTGGTCACGAAGTGAGAGAGCCCCATCATGCACGACTCTCATAAGTGAGTGAATAGGGATGGACAGCATGGGGTTTGGAGACCAGATTTACTGACACATTTTTGTTAATCCTACAGGTAAACCTCAAATATCTCTTAGGAATTCTCTACGGTTTGTTAAAGTTTGTTAACATCCTTCTGAAGCCATTGTTGCATAGAAGGCTGAGTGCTGACTGGATTGATTCCCTGGATCAGCTGACTAGTCCTTGAATATGGATACCAGGCCAAGTTTCTGTAATAAAGTGGGTAAAAGAAAACTACTTGTGGGTGGGAGAGACTTAAATCTACAATCATGTGAAGAGTGTAAGCATCAAGGGCTGAAAGAATTGGTTCCTGTGGAACAAGGGGGAATTACTAGGAGCAATGGGATGAAATTAAGAAAGAAAAAGTGGAGGCTGAATATCAGGAAATGCTTCCTGATGGGGAGACTGTTTGTCTATGAAACAGTGTCCAAGGGGAAATGGTGAAAGCCTCATAGCTAATGACATTTAAAACTAGAGTGGGAAAAGCCCAAGCCAGCAGGGATAGGGACTGACTGGTCTAGCAGGTCTATGGTTCTGTTAACTGAATGATTATAGCCTGCCAGTCATGGGGCAGGCAGGTGGGGCTCAACAAAGTGAGAGGAAATCCAGCCTTTGTTAGTCTAAAAACCTGTTTTAACTTTAGGTTAAAAACCTAACAGGCATTTTTGTGTGAGATGTGCCCCTCCTCCACTATCTGTCCCCACCCAGAGGAAAAGCTCTGGCTGGAAGGGACCAGGAGTGACTTCTTTCTCAGGCTAAGGGAGGAAAAGCTAACCGAACAGAAAAGACATTTTTACACTGCTTAAAAACAATGGGAATTTGTGAACTGTCCCTTAAGCCAGGAATGGGATTTGCTTGCTAGTGGAATCCAGCTGTGAGTCAGATATTTGGGTTTGGAAGAGGAGCAAGGACAAGGAGAAGGGAGAAAACTGATGGGTCAGAAATAGAGGTAAGTTTCACCTCTTTCTTTTCTGACCCTATAGCAGTTCTATCTATGCATCAGCCCAACACATTCACACAAATCGCTCATAAATACATGTTTTCTGGGTAAGTCACAGCCTGAGGGTATCAAAAGGGCTAGTGTGAATGGCATTCTGTGCAGTTCTAACCCGGCCTTGGGTCTCCTTAAACTCCTGGTGCCACTTGGATTCCTAGAGCTTCAGAAATGCTTGATGGTGCTGGAATCTGGAAGTTGGGTTTCTCTTAGATGTGGGTCCAAGCTGCAAAGTTCAGAACCTGGATCGGAACTTCCCCAGAGTTCAGAGATGTTGATTCAGGCCTGTCTCAGATTTCTTTAGTAATATATGGAGAGTAGATTGCTTTGCAGGAGCCTAGCACATCCTACATTGTACTGCTGTGGGTTTTTTTGGTCAGAATCAGCTGCCCCAAACAGATCAGGGTGCAGTCTAGAAAATAACCTACCAATGTGTGCCTCACAGCATGGGCTGTTACCACTTGGGGAGGAGGGTGACAATGGGAGTTAGAGGAGTAGGAACTAGACTGCAGTGTTGCCATGCTCACTATTTTTTATCATGCGTCTTGTGATTTTTGTTTTTTGTTTCCTCATGCCCTGGCTGTTGGAGTCAGGGTATTGCCTGACAATCTGTCAGCTTTCATTTTAAAAATCAGGAAAGTGTCTAGCCCTCGTGGCTATGAAGAAGAGCTTGAAACACGACAATCTGCCACCAAAAGGCAATTAAAAAGAACCCCAAACTTTTTTTTTAACTCTTATGATTTTTAAGCAAATCTTGATTATTATTATTATTTATTATTTTATTTTGAACCCTTGGGGGTTGGCAATTGCCAGTCTTGACATCTCATCACTTACTGCATCATCCTACCTGCTTTGCGATCAGAGAAGAATGTACAATGGCCGCAGGCTCTAGCTTTCTGTTAGGAGATTCTTCTACTCTGTACCCACGCTCCAGATCCATTGACATTTGAACTCCCTCGCTGCCAGAACATCAGACTTTGTCCCCACCCAGTCAACACATAGTGTTTGTGTGTGTTATGCCATTCCAATGAGTCACAGCTCCCTGGCACTGTCCTGCCCCTGCACTCCCCCTCTTCCTTCAGGTCATTGCATAATGTGACTGGGGGAAGCGGGGTGGTAGGGGAAGTATTGGACCTAGAGTGCATCTTCTCCCTGGGCCCTGTGTTGGCAGCAATCAGCTTTGTGCCACATTGCCTGCTATTCACCTATTCCCTGCTAATTCAGGGCCCCATTCAGTGGCAGGGCCCACTTTCCAAAGGATCTTCCCTTTCCAGTCCTCTCTCTTGTATTCCCCCCCACCTCACCTCACCCCTGGAAATCCTAGCACCATGTTGACCCACTCTCTAGCTGGCAGTGATTGGTGTCTGCTCCCCCGGGAGTCATGCAGTGCTGCTTTAAGCATTGATCAGAATAAAGCGTCTGCACAAGAGATCTGCATTTAGAACAGCATTCGTTTCAGTTCCTGCCTCCCTCACAAACCAGCTGGGATCCCAGGTCAGGAGTGCTATGCTTTGACAGAGCTGGGACTGGAGGAGGCTGGGACTGGCCCAGCAGGGGGTGCTGCAGGGCAGGGCTGAGGTGCACAGGGGAGTTTGGAGGAAGGAGGAAGTTGGAGAAGGACCTGCATGCCCTCTGCCTGAATCCAGCTACTGCTATTTTTTCATGACAAGCACGAAAACTGCCTATACTTCTTGAAAGAAAGAGCACGCAAACAACTGGAAATGGCCATGATCTCAGCCCCAGATTCAAGCCACCTTCTCCACCCACTCGCATGTCTGGGCCTTCCCGCTGGCCCCTGGCACCTTGTTCTCTGAGGGCAGATATTCAGAGAATGGTCAGGTGTTGGTGTCCCTAGAGATCACAGTACAGAGAGCAAAGGCTTTGCTCACTTCATCTCCTCTTCCAACCCCACTCACAATTCCAGGCTGCTGCTGCCGCCTTTGTCTGCCTTCCACCCCCTTGTTTCTTCTATAGCACTCTGCAGACAAGGCCACGCTAGTCCCAGGAGGAGACATCCTTTACTGTGAATCTTGGAGCCGGCTGTGGCTCAGGGAGGGGACGGAGGGGGGGAGACTTCATAGTCTTTCAGACGTGACTTTGTACCTCAGGGATTCTTTTGCTCCTTGCTTCTTACAAGAGACAGAAGGCCTACGACAGGGGAGCTTGTGTACCATCTGTTCAGTGGTTCCTCAACAATCCTGTTGCTAGGATAAGACCAGCTTAAAGAGCTACGGCGAGCTATGCTGGCAACTAGAGATGCTCTCAGGCCCCACAGAGAGCTGTCAGAGCAACTGGAATAATAGGGCTAGCTGTTCTGTATGGCTTGTCTGTCTTGGGGTTGTACGTGACTCTTCAGCCCCTTGGCACTCAGCGTGAGATTAGACCTTGAATGTGTCTCAGGTGCAGAATTCAATCTCACCTATCCAGGGACTAGGGCGGGTGTAATTTGGACAGGAGGGCAGGATGGGGATTTCCACAACTGGAGAAAAAAGGGGAACGTTTTTGTGGTGAATTGATTTAGAAAAAAAAAAAGGTGGCTGTTTGAAGCTGCCCAGCATCTTGGGATGTTAGGCATAGGCCGAGATCCTCAAAGGGATTCAGGCACCTTTAAATTCCATTTAAATCAATGAGTGTTAGGTGCCTAAATCACTTTCAGGATCTCAGTCTCACTCTTATGGGAGGTGGGTTAATGGGTAGAGTGCAGGTGAGGCAATTGTATGGTGCGTGATAAATTGTGAACCCACTGATGTATGCATGGGCTTGTATTAGATCACATGGTAAATACCAGAGACAAGTGTATAATATGCCTGCAGATATTAAAGCACATGGCAATTGGTGCTGTAAGATCTGATGTTCTGTCCCCCAGCTGAACAAGGCAACCTCTTTCAAAGGGAAGAGTATCTCTGTGGTGAAAGAATCCCCCTGTGTCTGCAGCAGTCACGGAAGAAGGTCCTCGAGGAACTATGGGGAGCAAGAAGAAGATCAGGTCAGTGCCATTCCCACAGTTTCTTTCTCTTCGGGGCATAATTCTGGCCTGTGTCTAAACTGGTAGCTGGTTGTCAGTTGCAGCAGTTGGGAGCCAGGTGGGCCTGGTCTTCCCAGTCAATTGGTAGATGAAGTATGAGATTTCCCAGGTCCTGATTTCTTTGCATTTACACAGAGCTTGGTTTTAATTCACCTGTAAGGACCTAAGAGCATTATCAGTAGACATGCTAATCCACCTGCTTGTTGCCTGATTTTATGGGAGGTTAATAATATTGTTAGATAATATTGGTTATAGGATTGCCAGTTAATCTGATCGGAAGATGATACGGTTCTTGTCCCAGAATCAGGCCACATAGAATTTGCAGGGACCTTTGGGATGTATGACAAGGAAACTCTCACTGAGAACAAAATGCAGCCTTAAAGCCTCTTATTGAGATAAATGGAACAGTAATGGAATAGTAATAAAATAATAAATAATCAACTGCTTACAAAAGCAATAATGTTCTAGCAGATTGTGTGGTATTGTATATACTATAAACGTTTCTCAGTTAATCTGTTCACATCCTTCCTTGGTAACCTGGTGATAAGAGACAAAGGATTAGCCTTGCCTCTGACATGCCAAGAGAGTTCATTGGTCCAGGTTCCTCAAGTCTTGAGGGAGAGATGAAGAACTTAGAAGAAAGGCCATAGATGAACTAACAATGACGAACTAACAAAACCAGCTGAACCTTCCCAACATGGTGGGTTGCTCCTGTTGTAGGACTTGATTCCTATGTGCCCTCCTTCCATGTCCAATCTTAACTTCCTCACCCACAAAAATGTTAGGGTCCGCACTTGTCCTATAGGCTGGCATGTTCATGTGTATTAATGACATATTTGTTACCATTAGAGACCATTAGCTCATCCTCACCTCTGTTGTTTCTGTCCTAACCGGTTATTTCCATGTTCTTTGTGATGTATCTGTTAAGTTCATGGCCTTTGTCAGACTTAGGTGGCCTTACCTACCAACTTGCTTTAATTTGCCCACGTATCTATGCGAAAGATCACAAACCTATATACTAACTTGTCTTAGGTTAACCTACAGAGCCTGCAGCCATTGTAGGTACCTTATGTTACAGCTAAAATACTCTAATACAAATTGATAAATGTATTATAACAAACCTATAATGTAACATGGTCAAACTCATAAGAAAAGATATATATGCACCCAAGCAGGCTAGCTCTACAGGCTATTGTCCCAGCATGCCCACCACCTCTGGGACTTCATAAGGAGCCCAATTCTCTTTCGCAGCTTTGCTTGGGCTAGTTGTGTGAGGTTGCCGGGCCATGTTATTTCAGTGAGCATGTTCCAGGGAGGTGGGACCGTAAAACCCTGGTAAATCCAAGGCATCTTGGTGCTCATTGAGTTCTGCAGTCTGTGCTGAGGTGGTTGGCTGACCACCTTCCCCTTTCTTCCTGGGAAGGAGATGCTAGCCAATCAAACTGCAGAATCAGTCCACTCACTAGCAATCTTTCCTAGCCCATCCAGTGAGCTCCTCATTAGACTGAGGAAGAGCCTGGCCCAAGGTTTGGTGGATCCCTGTGTGAAAT
The DNA here is from genome assembly GCF_003597395.2 of Chelonoidis abingdonii. Taxonomy (NCBI): domain Eukaryota; kingdom Metazoa; phylum Chordata; order Testudines; family Testudinidae; genus Chelonoidis; species Chelonoidis abingdonii. Next base: position 119,026,476 of record NC_133769.1, read on the forward strand.
CAGTTGAATAGGGGTTCCGGTCGGCTCCTCCTGCCTGGGCTTTGCACGTTCAAAGGGTTTGGTAGCTGATTTGGGTGGAGGAGGGCTTGGCATAAGAGGGTGGGGTTACAGCTGCGGGGCCTAACTGCTAACTACTTGGGAAATCAGGAAGCAGCCATCACACTCTTGTACACATGCTCTGGGGACGGGGTCAAGAAGAGCAGCAGCCCTTAAAAGGGGCCTGGCCTCGTGCAGCGTCCCTGTTGGTAGTTGCGCAGGGCTGACCTTCAGGTATCATTTATTCTTTCTGTTTGTGATTGAGATTTTCAAAGCTGCCAAGGAGGTTTTTCCACACAACTCCCATTGAAAGGACCTGAAGAAATCCCTTGGGCAGCTGTCAGTCTCCACTCTTTATTCTCCACTGTGTCTGTCTAAGGTACTTACATGGGCCCGTTACCACCTCACAACACAATCTTTAATGTGTTTGTCCTCCCCACACCCCAGTAAGGTAGGGAAATGCTATTAGCCCCATTTTACAGATGGGGAATGAGGCATGAAGAGACAAAGGCCCAGGTTTTTGAAGGTATTTAGGTGTTGCTGTGCTCAGCATCACAGCACTTACCTGATTTAGGACCCTAAATCTCCTTTTCAAAAGGAATTTAGGCCCTTAGGAGGGGATCCAGGAGGGATTGGGGGCAGGGCAAGCAGCTGTCATTCTATTGTTGAGAGTGTGGTGTTGACCTCTCCCTTCTCATTTCAGTGTTCCAGCAAAGTTAATCAATGGAGGTGTGGCCGGGCTAGTGGGAGTGAGCTGCGTCTTCCCAATTGATTTGGCGAAAACCCGTCTTCAAAACCAGCAGGGACAAGGAGTCTATACTGGAATGTATGTGTTCTTAGAACCCCCCAGGTGGGGGCACTAGTAAGTGAACAGAAAACTGTCCCTAATCCTCCCTGCCCCTCCAACAATGGTGGAGGTGGCTGCAGCTGAAGACCTCTTCCTCAACTGTCCCTGTCATTTATTCCTCCTCCTCTAAGGCACAAGATGATTCTGCTCCCAGCTGACTCCCCGAGTTTTCTTGTGTGAGGGGATCCACCAGTTAGCTCAGTCTTAGGGCATTACCACTGACAACGATACATCTTTGATAAGAGTTCCTGCTGGGCCCCAAAGTGGATTCTGCTCTGCATTTGGCTGGAGGCCCAGGGAGGGGCAAGAGAGGAATGAGGCATTTCTAGGATCCAGGGTGGTGAGATAAGAAAATCATGTAACCCAAATCCCTCCACAAAGTAAAATAAAATATAAAAATTCCTTATTAATAGACCAAGGACAGAGAGGAACTTGGCCGGGGGCTTGCAGAATAGACTTGTGCATGTATGACTGAGCATACGTGGCTGTCCTGTGGCTGTCTGTATGCTGGGAATGTTTGCCTCTCTCCATCCCCTCCTCTCTGACATGATGCATGCTGGGAAGTATTTCTCTTGAGTTTGTTCACTCATGTTCCAAGAGCCTCATCCTGATGAAACGGGCAGGGCAAGTCTGCACTGCTCTGTACAAACTGCCAGCTCTCAGCCTCCAGCAGCCCTCAGGGCCCTGCTTTCCTTCTCCTGTTGATAAGGGCAGAGCTGAGATGTCCTAAGCCAGTGGTTTTCAAACTTTTTTTCAAAGGCCTTGGCTACCCTGGCGCTTTACAGCGCTACAACTTTCTTGCTCAGGGGTGTGAAAAAACACCCCCCTGAGTGCAGCAAGTTACAGTGCTGCAAAGCGCCAGTGTAAACAGTGCCTCAGTGCTGAGAGCGCAGCTCCCAGTGCTGCAAGCTAATCCCCACGGGGAGGTGGAGTACCTGCAGCGCTAGGAGAGCTCTCCCAGCGCTGGTGCTGCGACCTCACTCGGACTTCAAAGTGCTGCCGCGGGACTGTATGGCTGCAAGTGTAGCCAAACCCAAATTGTTGATGCCTGCGACCCAACGGAGCTGGGGATGAGCGGTTTGCGGTGTGAGAGGGGCTCAGGTCTGGGGCAGGGATGAGGGGCGTGTGGGGGTGGAACAGGAATGAGGAGTTCAGGGAGTGTGGGGGAGGGAATGAGGGGTTCAGGGAGTGGGAGGGGGCTCTGGGCTGGGGCAGGGGTTGGGGTGCGGGAGGGGGTCAGGGCTCCAGGGTGGGGCCTGGGATGAGGAGTTTAGGGTGCAGGGAGGGAGCTCTGAGTTTGGGGGGATCTCAGGGCTGGGGCAGGGGGTTGGGATGCAGGAGGGGGTCAGGGTTCTGGGCTGGGGGTGCAGGCTCTGGGGTGGGACTGGGGATGAGGGATTTGTGGTGCAGGAATAGGCTCCAGGTTTGGGGGGGCACAGGGCAGGGGATTGGGGCTTACTTCTGGTGACTCCTGGTCAGCAGCACAGCAGGGGTGCTAAGGCAGGCTTCCTGTCTGTCCTGGCACTGCGGACCACACTGCTCCCCGGAAGCAACCAGCAGCAGGTGCGCCTCCTAGGCAGAGGTGCGCAAGTGGCTCTGCGCTTCTCTCACCTGCAGGCACCACCCTGCCCCCAGCTCTGAATGCAGAGTCGGTGCTCTGGGCAGGGGCAGCACGCGGAGCCCTGTGGCCTCCCCCGCCTAGGAGGCGGACCTGCTGCTGTCTGCTTCCATGGTGCAGCACGGTGTCAGAACAGGTAGGGACTAGCCTGCCTTAGCTGGGCAGCACTGCTGATGGGACTTTAACAGCCCAGTCGGTGGTGCTGACCAGAGCCGCCGCGACCTAGTCCCTTCCATTCTGTCACCCAGGACTGTCTTAAGTTACCAGTGCTTCTGAGACTACAAACAAAGGAAAAGAAGGAGGCCCTAGAGGCTCTGGACGCTAGAGGGTGCTGGAGGGCAACATAATTGATTAGTTAGTGAATGCTTGTAAGGCACGATGAAGATGTGAAGGGCTATCCAACTTCATTACCACCCTCCCCTGGAGATTTTAAGGTCCTGTCCACTCTGCAGATCAGGGTGAATTCCATTAAATAACATTGCTTCCCTACTTAAACCCACCCCCAAAAGCAAAAACTCCTTTTCCTGACAGGCAAGAGAAGTTCTAAAGGGTCAAAACTGTAGCTACAACTGTGTTTAAATACAGTTGTTGCTGATAGAGGTTCTAGCACAATTTCTCTGACCAATGGGCAGAAGAAGGTTTTTTGTTCTTGAGAGCTCTGCTAACCAAACTGTACTATAGAGCAGTGTCATGGCCCCTGCGGGGCCGGGGGTAGGATGGGGAGGGAAGGGGTCACAAAAGGCAAATAAGGGGTCACAAGGTGTTGAAAATTATATTACACTCTAAAGAAAAGATCTTGTTCCCCCACTCTCTGCACACTCTTGCACTTCAAGGTCAGATATTCTCAATCAGTCCCCCGAAACACACACACACATGAATTATCCTAGCTTATTAGTACTTTTTACTCTTTTACGGTCAATGTAAGAGGGGCTGTGGAAAATTTTGACTTCAAATAAGTGCTCTCCAACATGAAAATATTGAGAAACATGGAGTATTTCTAGAGTATCCTCCAGCACGCAGTCTCTATAGCATGATTTTATTATAACATTTTATTATTGGTCAAAGCATCCCTGTCCTGTCAGAGCCATGCCAGCCATCTCTGTGTTAAATATGGTAGTAGCTAGGATAAGTTCTTTTCCCGGAATGGGACTTCTGTCTTGTTTCTGTCTATTTCCTCTACAGAAGGAGCTGCCAAAGGGTGGTGGGCACATGTGTTTGCATGCACGTGCTACTGCCCTGCGTAGGCAACTCTCTAACGTGCTCCAAGCGTGTGATCATGTTGCCCCCTAATGGCCTCTGCCTACAGAAGCTGTGAACTCTAGCTCTAGTGCAGCTAAAAGTGTTGTTAATAGCAAACTAATGGCACAATCCTGGGGCAGCAGCAACTTACCCCATTTCTCATTCTCTGGTTCCAGGCGGGATTGCTTGGTGAAGACTCTGCGTTCAGAGGGATTCTTCGGCTTGTACCGAGGTAGTCTCTGGGGGAATGTCGGGGGCCCCTTTGCAGTGTATTGGCCCCATTATGTCAGTTACAGCCTCTCAGCAGAAGCGCATACTGCTACCTATATGCCTCTTCTCTGGAATAGAGGCATTATTTCAGACCCAGCTGTCCCTGAGGCACACAGTCATTGCTCTCACTGAGCACAGCTGATGATTACTGACAAGAGAAACACTGGCTCAAAAAGAGGAATCTTTCAGAGAAGAGCAGTGGAAATGATCAGAGGCAGGGCGATGTGAGAGAGAGAAATTAAATGATGACCAGAAAAGACCAGTTGGATGCTCTAATTTACCTTATTAGTAGGCTTGACAGAATTTGATTTTTATTTATTATCATTTTGACAGATAATATTGATGTTCAGTTGTAAGCATTTTTAGACTTTTATTCATTGTATTTATTTTTATTTAAATTGTGAAACATTAAGGGGAGGTCATACAATAATTATTTAATAACAGTAGCTGTTGAGATTCAAGCTGTTAGTTTTATAATCATTACGACGTAAATTGTAATCATCGCATGTCAAAATATATAAGTAAATATCCTTAAATCAAACTCTTAAGTTCTCAAGCAGCATTTTTCTTACTTTGCCTAGCTGTACATTTCAATGATTATCGACGGAAATATTTGTTGTGTGTTTGTTTACTGACATTTACCAATAACAATCTAATCCTTTCAAGCCTACTTAGTAGAAACAAGAGGGTGCTTTCTGGAACTGAAAGACAAGCCATTTAAAATGAATGAAAGCAAATACCTGGTACCCTTCTACTTGATATGTAATTAGCCTGTGGAACTTCCTGCTGCAGGATATTACTGAGACCACTATCTCAGCAAATTTATTTAAAAAGAAGATATATTTATATGAATAAGAACAGCATCTACAGTTACACTAGTTAGGTTAAAAAGTTACAAAGGTGTAAGACAGGGGTAGGCAACCTATGGCACATGTGCCAAAGGCGGCACGCAAGCTGATTTTCAGTGGCACACTCACTGCGTGGGTCCTGGCCACCGCTCTGGGGGGCTCTGCATTTTAATTTAATTTTAAATGAAGCTTCTTAAACATTTTTAAAACTTTTTATTTACTTTACATACAACAATAGTTTAGTTATATATTATAGACTTGTAGAAAGAGACCTTCTAAAAACGTTAAAATGTATTACTGGCACGTGAAGCCTTAAATTAGAGTGAATAAATGAAGACTCAGCACACCACTTCTGAAAGGTTGCCAACCCCTAGTGTAAGACCTCATGCTTCAGAGTATAAAGTGATCGTCAAGGGGGGTCAGAAAGGAATTTCTTCCCTTGGTGAAGTACCTCAGAATCAGGCATTTGAGACGGTTGACATCTTCCTATGACATACTGCCTACTGCTGTCGGCAGAATGTTGGCGTGAACGGCGCATTGACCTGTTAGGATGTGCCTGTTCCTAAACTCCAGTGAAAACAAGGGCAATGGGAAACCTTATCACTCTGTTAGCATTCCTCCGTCCTAATATAATCATATAGATTATTTTGTAAAATAGAGATTCTCTCCTGTCCCAGCAGACCCCAAGGTCCCTGAGCACTTGTAGTGGGAGTCACGAAGGGCTCTGCACACTTGTTCCAGGAGTCCCCTCCCAATGCTAAGCATTTAATTCGGAGGACTACCAGGTAGGGCTGAGTGGAGCTACTGCTGCTCCATAGGTCGCAGTTTGAGTACACTGCTGTCCATCAAAGCACTGGCTCTCATATACCATTCACAATCCCTCCGCCCCTAGGCTATCCTGCCCCATTTCCTGGTTCTGCCTCCATCGTTGTCTCTTTGAAAGGCCCCTCTTCCCCTGCCCTTGGAAGCTGTGACCAACTGAGACCTCAGACACTTGCTGCATGGAATCGTTTGCACATGAGATGTCTCTCTTCCCCATTCTTACTGTGGGTAATCAATGTGGGAGGGATTTTTAATACATCACAGAATGTGACTGAATTAACCCTTTATCGGTCCTTCTGTCCTTGACCAGGGGCCGCGGTGAACCTGACACTGGTCACGCCAGAGAAAGCAATCAAACTGGCAGCCAATGACTTTTTTCGACAGCTGCTGTCACAGGAGAGGTACGGAGGAAACGTCACTGTCTAGTTTTGGCCTTGCAGAAATTTCTACGTGTATGTGTGTGTTTAGGGAGGGTGGGGGCAGTATTTGTATGAAGCTATAGACAGACATTTAGTTTTGAGTGTGCATATGTGTAGTTGTGGGTGTGTTTCTATGAGGGCCTCCATAGTTATGCAAGTGAGTAGATTTGTGTGCAGCTGAATACCTATGGTCCTGTGTGTACAGTATGTGGGTGACTAGTATGTGCGCATGTCCAGGATCATTATAGGTATTTTTTTTCATCCTCTGAAGTGTCTGATGCACAGCATTATCAGAGACAAGGTGGACCATTGATCAGTTCCTGTGGATGTGTGTGAGAGTATATATCAAGCATATGAGAGTGGGTCTTCTTTTGTCTGTACAGTAGAGAGGATCACAGAAATTAGATATGGAAAAAAATGTTAAATGATAAAAATCCAGACTCCTGTCAAGGAAGGATATAATACCTGCATTCATAAGGGATAAAGGCAAACAGCTGACACTTTTTATCGAATATTAAAATTAACTTGTGGAACTCACTGCTGCAGGATGTTATTGAGACAACTATATTAGTAATTTTTTTAAAGGATAAGACATGTATATGAACAAGAAATGGATCTATAGTGTCTAAGAGTACATTAGCTGGGATGAAAAATTATAAAATTATATTCTTTAAGACATTGAGCCAGTCATCAGCTGGGGTCAGGAGAGAATTTCCTCCCTTGGCACACCAGTGCAAAATCAGGGGTGTTTTAGAGGTTTTGTGCCTTCGTACAGCAAAGGTCATTATTGTAGGCAGGCTGTTGGAATAAAGACAGCATTTATGAATGGGTGCGTATGCAGTGTCTGTACCTGCATACTGTGTGGGCAGCATGTGGATAATCAAGGACGTGTGTGCCCTTGTGTGCCTGTTTCTATGTGGATATGTGGCACAGCATGTCTAGTCTGTTTCCTTATAGCTCAGGATACAAGTTTCAGGATTCAATGCGGAGCTGTCATGCTGGGGTGGCCTGGCAGCATCAAGATGCAGCATGAGAAAGCTGTGTACTCCCACCCCCCAGATAGCTGTGTAAATCTGTGCGTCTGCCTGTCTGTCTCTCTGCTGTGCATTCCCTTTACATCTGTGTTGTTCCCGGCAGGAAGGAGTTGACGCTGGTGAGGGAGATGCTAGCTGGCTGTGGAGCTGGGGCCTGCCAAGTGGTGGTCACCTCCCCCATGGAGATGCTGAAAATTCAGCTTCAAGATGCTGGACGACTGGGTTAGGCCCTCTGTTGCATGGCGGGGGCGGGGAGTGGACATCCAGATTGTTGCTTCAGGTTCTGCAGTAAATCCCTTTATCACAAACTTCTTGACATCCTGCAGGTATCATAGTAAGATTTGCATTCTAAAGGGACTGAGCCCTTGATGCCCAGGAACAGGTTTGTGCAGTCCCCACCACCTCGATATTTGCTGAAGGGGAGTCCAGCCTCTCCCAGTAAGCAGTACCACAGGGAATGACATGGGGACACTGGCCGTGAGAAGAGATCACGGTTCCTGCAATCCCAGCCTCAGCCAGCAGTGATTATAATTTAAGTGTTAAGCATAATTTGGATTTAAAAACAAAAGAAATCCCTGGGGAGAAAGGTAGAAATGCAAGACTCTTTTACCTGTTCAGCTGTCTGTGTGAATGTTCAGGATCTAATTTCTGGACTGGTACAATAGACCAGTAATTGCCTCATGATCCCATATTAGGATCTGAGTTGAAACTCCACCTTCAGTGTTTTACTGTCAGGCTGGTTGTTGGTGATTACATAGAGAAGGTACACTCTCCATTCCTTGGGGTGGGGTGGGTTGGGGGTGGTGGGGAAGAATGATTGGTTCTGATGCTCTCAGGACTGCTATAGAGTGATTTGGACTGGGAAGCCCTAGTTAGTGACACAGAGAGTAATAGGATGGTGGTTAGAGCTGGGTGACATTTTTTCAGCTTTCAGGATATTAAAACTATTTGCGAATTCAGGTTGAATTTGGCAAATAGTTTTGGATGGGAAAAAAACATTTATTTTTGTAGAAATGTTTTGTTTTGACATTTTTGAAATAGTTTCCACATTTCATTGCAAAACGGTATTTTTGAAACAAAATGTTGTTTTGAATCGAGTCGAATGAATTTTTTTTTTCTTTTTCATATTGACAAAAAAACCTGAGAACAATTACTTTTCTTTTTTAAACTAACCAAATTGTTTGGGATTTTTTCAGTTCAGCCATTAACCTACAAAATCAATTATTCTCTCAGCACTAGTTGTTCTCACCTTCTGGGCAGGAGTGATCTTTTGTTGGGGAAAGGATCTAGGGCCAGGTCACCGGGAAGCCAGGCAGTGACTAGGGGGCAGGGGCGGTTGCTTAGCAAAGAATGAGAGATCCTCTCTCCCTCCAAATACCCAATTCCTCTTTCTTGTTTGTTTTCAGCTATTCATCAGCAAAAGGTTTTGGGAACAGATGGCCCACTGGCTCCCTTCTCCCAGCCCCCGCAGGACAGGCCTTACACCACTGGCACAGCCTCAGCATTCAAGCGCCCCTCGGCCACTGTGATCGCCAGAGATCTTCTGAAAACCCAAGGGCTAGTGGGACTGTACAAGGGCCTGGGAGTCACCCTGCTCAGGTGAGAGGCAGGGAGAGACAGAGAGTGATGAATCAGTATGGGAAACCAGTCCCACCCTACTCCAAGGAGGAAGGGTGGGGAACCTTCTGCAAACCAGGGGCTTGTAATCAGTCCCTCCCTCCTTACTGCATGGTTTTACCGTCTGTTCCTGAAGGACTTGCCCCAGCGACCTGGCAAACAGGAGGGGAAAGCTGTATCAGCAGTGTGGTCTAGTGGATAAGGCATTGAACGGGGACTCAGAAGACCTGTTTCTGTTCCTGACTCTGCCACTGGCCTGTTGGGTGATCTTGGGCAAGTCACATCAACACACTTTTCCTGTCTGTAAAAGGAGGATAATGACACTGATCTAATTTGTGAAATGCTTTGAGATCTACTGATGAAAAGTGCAGCATATGAGCTGGGTGGTGTTAATTATTATATCGGTATTAAGGAAATTCTTCTCTGTCAAATCAATCACTGTATCTAGTTGTCTTTTTCCTTTCCGCCTTCTATTATTGCAAATTACGGGTTGACAGTCTCCACACAAGTCCATTTTACCCTGCTAGCTGCCATTAAAGCAGTGACCCAAGAAGTGCTAACCAGAACTGGGATGATGGGGCCACATGCAGCTCTAGAGGCAATTCATGCAACTTCCACTGGCTTCAGTAACACCTCAGAGAGTCACAATGTAAGACCAGAGCTGGCTGGAAAATGGAACTTCCTGCATGCAAAAAATTGCAAGTTGTCAAACATTTTTCATCCTGAATCGAGACAAAAAGTCAAAACTTTGAAATTTCTTGTGGGAAGAAAATTCCAAAATATTTCATTTCGGAAGCATCAAAACGTTCCTGCAGCGAGAACATTTCTGTGTTCCCAAAACAAAATATGCTTCCTGGAATCCCCAGCTCCTCTGGGTGCCTGCCTGGCTCCCCAGAGAGCTGGGCAGCCTGCCAGCTGGGGGCAGTCCAGGGAGACAGCCACCAAGAGGGAAGCCTAGGGAGTCAGCTGCTTGCAGGAATTGCGAGTTGGGCAGCCCACATACCCACTAGGTGGGCTACCAACTGAATGAACCACGGATCTCTGGGAGGAAAGCAGGCAGGCAACCCAAGAGCTGGAGAGCCCCAGCATCCCGCCAGGCCCTAGGAACCCTGACTCCTTGGTAGTGCACTAGGGTGGCGCAGGGTAGCTGACAGAAAACCAGGCGGACTGGAGCTGGCTATCCTGCCTGGCTGGTTTCCATTGAAAGTTTGACAGAATCAACACTTTTCACTGAACTTTTGGATTCCGTGGAACCAGCATTTTCTAAGGGAAGCCTGTTTGGTAGGAAAATGCTCAACCCACTTTATATACGAGACACCCCTTTTGTTCAGGCCTGTAGGCATTGCGGTCCCTTGGTATTTAGTCCACTGCCTAGGTGACATGAGGGCCAGTGGAATATTTTTTTAGTTGAACTGATCTAGCCCACGCAAAGTGCACCCAGATAGGATGGGGGCTGGGCCATCAGAAATGACTGGAGCGATATTTCATTCAAATTTCAAAGTAATGAAAAGCAGCTATTGCTTGTAGTTTATTTAACTGACGGAAAATCCTTTGGTTTGAACCTTTCTCAGGGGAAATCTCCATTTATTTCAACACTTCAGTTCTAATGGAACACAAATAATTTTCCTTTCATAACCGTCCAGACCAACCTTCCCTTTCCCCTACCTCGGCAGCAGATGCTGAAGCTTGCCAAATTCTGCTCCTCTCCATGCCACTTGGAATGTACACTCTACTCTGCACTCACCTGTTCCATTCCCTGGACAGATCCATTTTCACATCAGTCGAGAGACTCTTGACCTACAAACTGCAGCTGTGTCTCATCTCAGAATCACTAGTGCCATATTTCAGTGAGGATGAGGGCTTGGTCCCCATCTCCTCCCTGGCAGATAGTGATGTGACCCACTTTGTACAAGAGCCTACAGGGGTAGGATAAGGGCGAGCCTGTGTCAGAGGCCAGGCTCCCAATGCAGTCTGTGGTATTGGTCTATGCTGGGTGTTTATCTAACCCTTTCCCCTCCCAACAGGGATGTGCCTTTTTCCATTATCTATTTCCCACTGTTTGCCAACATCAACAAACTGGGACAGAGGCACTCTGAGGAGAAGGCACCCTTCTTCCATTCATTCGTGTCTGGCTGCATGGCGGGATCCGTGGCTGCAGTAGCAGTGACCCCACTGGATGGTGAGTATCGTGGGAGGCAGTACAGCCAGCCCTCCAGAGAGGGAGAAGATGGACTTCTTTAAACTCAGGTTGTTCAGCCGCTTTCATACCACAGCCCCACATTTGACCAGTCTCCCCTGGGTGGTCCTCAGGTGCATTCCTTTGTGCGAGTCCTTGTGGTGTCTTCGTGGTGGTGACACAGGAATTGGTGGTGCTGGTGGCAGACCAAAATTTTACAGCAACTGACTGAAGACAGAGAATAGGTTCAGGCTCCAAAACCGCTGCTCTCTTACAACCTTCACCTCTTTGCTGAAGACACTCATACAACACATGACTTACAAACGCTGCTGGTGGGGAACTCTGAGGACATAGATCCTGCTCTTCAGATAACTGCTGTTGAACTCCCTAAAGGCCTGCTATTTCCCATATGTGCAAATGTTGGCAACTTCCTGAGGTTAGGGACCCCACTCACAAGAACAGCAGATGTTGCTCTTGAGGGGTCGCATCACTATTCTTTAAACAAAACATCCTTGTCAACATCATCTGATTGTTGTAGACATGGTTGCGTTTTCCCCAAGGCTGGCTCCAGTCGGGGCTGAGACCCTGGAATCAAACCCTGCAGCTTCTCCCTTTTCTTGATGAATAACATCCACCTTCTGAGTTGAGAGTCCCCTGGAAGAGGTTACATATCCAAACAAAACTAACCCAGTGAGCACTTTGAGGCCTCTCCTCTTTCATTCACTTCCTGGTTGTTTTCTCTTGCAGTTCTCTCAGATTCACACCCACATGCATCCCCAGGAATCATTCATGTAGCATGTGACTCAGTGATTAACATTAGCATCTCTCTAGCATGAAAAACCAGGATCTAACAAGATGTGTGGTGATATTTTTCAGTTCTGTACTGACTTGTTAGGAGTCTTGTGTGAACGCTGCCTGGAGACGACTTCTTTAAAAATGTTCCTTTTCCATTCCATGCAATTTAGTTTTAAAAACCCGAATTCAAACTCTCAAGAAAGGCCTGGGAGAGGACACCTACAATGGAATCACTGACTGCGCCAGGTAAACCAGAATATTCCCTCGCTGCACATCGGGTGTATTACTGTTCTATGTCACCCTGTCCAATTGCCATTCCATTTAGCACCTCCTTACTGTGACAGTGGATTACCTGGAACACCTGTCCCCCAATCCCCCAACACTCCTGCATAAATCCCTAGAGGGTCTCCTGGTGGGTAGAGTCTAGGATTAGATAGGATTAGAGTTTCCCATGAGCTAGTGCTCCTGCTCTATTCTCTACAGTAGCTCCTGCAGGGAGTGGCTGGTACAAGAGTGAGTTCACACAACATACCTGGCAGTGCCTCCTACCAAGGCAGCCTGCAGAAGGACTATAAACAAGATGCGTAAGCCAAGTACTTTAAACAGATCTGCTGGAAGATGATCACCTGGTTTATTACTTGTTCAGATGAAATATACAAGGAAAATGCTTAGACCATTTCCTGTGGGCCCAAGGAGCTTCCCTTCTGAAGGATTGCTGGGTAATCCATTAAAAACCCTGACTTTTGAGTATATCTGGTTTTTAATTTAAGAGGATTGTGAGTCTTGGTTTGTAAGTAGCAACTATCTGAAATGCTGCTTGTCTGGCCATCTAATTGTTTTTCTTTTTTCAATATACAGGAAGATCTGGACACATGAGGGACCTGCTGCCTTCATGAAGGGGGCAGGCTGTCGGGCCCTGGTTATAGCACCCCTCTTTGGCATAGCCCAGGGTGTCTATTTTATTGGCATTGGTGAATATATCTTGGGATATTTCCACTAGAACTTGTTCTGGCTAAATCAGGCCTGGCTGAAGATCACACACAAGTTTACTCCTCAGTGCTGCAGAACTGGATTTGCCAGAAATGGACAGGACCATGTTGTAATAATTTCTCTTATGGACTGCACCATCACCTTCAGCTTTCTCTGCCCATGAGCAGGGGCCAACACTGGCTGTCAGCTATATTATGGCTTAAATTTCTTGCTACTTTCATACATCCACTTGACGTTCTGCATGCTACAGCTAGCCCCTCCACATGTAAACACAGGGAAGAATGATCTATGTATCCTTACTTGTTTTTCTCAGGACAGTATAACACAAAAGTTTGTCCTTTGAATGGCTGTGTGTAAGTAAAGATTGTTTGTTTTCTTATAGAGGTGATCTCAATGATTGTTTGAGGTCAGAGGGTCCTGTATGAACCAAAAAAGCCTGGATAGGACTTAGCTCCCTAATGACCAGTTTCCCCATATATGATCTGCAATCTCTTGTCCAGTATCCATCTCGCTTTGTTTTTAAATGCTTCACTGTTTGCTTTGCTTGACTGCAGTGGCTGTTCCATCAAATAGTCAGAGGGGGTTCAAACTCACTTGTTCCAGCCGTATCTGAATGTAAACAGATGAGGCACAGCAGTCAGAACACAAAGGTGTAAGTGTGAAACAGTTTTGTTCCTTCCATGCAGGGTCAGAATGCAGTGGGGGGAAGTGAAGGCGAGGGGAGAAGGCAGCAAAACTAGAAAGACTTAAGGCTTATTTGTACAGTTACAATTACACAGAAATAAAGACTAATACAAACCAGATGTCAATTTTATAGCAAAGCATTAGGGGTTCAAAAACAGTGTGTGCCAGCTGAAGGCATCCAGCAGCTGGGTGTGTCAAAGCCATTTTTGGACCAGTTCTTGCAAATCTCAAAACTGCTATAAGCATGCTTACAAAAATTGCTGAAGGTTAGGGTTCTGGTGCAGGGCCTGCATGGGGGAACTGTACTATAATGGGAGCATTTCCTTTGGAAATGGAGGTAAAGGGCAAGATAAAAAGAAAAGACACTGTAACCCTGGGTTAAGTATTTTTCAGGATTCAGCACTGCAGGATTTGCTGTTTGATCTGCAATCTGAGTAGAGGAGTTAGGCTCAAATCTTTTTTTACATGCTTTGTAAAGCAAGAAAATAACCTGTAGTTCTGCCTCTGAGCCTGCGCTATGAAGGATAACACTTTATTTTATAACTGTATCCCTGCAGTCTGCTAAGCAGCATATTCATGATGGCATCATATGAAAGCCTTATTACCACTGCATGAAAGTATGGAAGGTAGCCTGAGTTTCATTTACAGGACTAAACATAGGTCTAGGAGTCAGGAACTGGGTGTGCTAAGCATAGCTGCGCAGTGACTTACATTGTGGAACTGGGCAAGTAACTTTGGTATATTTCACTCCACAATCTGTACCCTAGGGATAATACGTAACATCTCAGGGATATTAACAGTGAGGGTTTTATAAAGCAGGCCCTGCCAAGTAGATTATGCAGGGACGACTGCTGTACTACTGTAAATCAAAGCGGCACAATGCTAGTAGGAGAGAGGGTAGTAGCAGCTGATTTTCTAGCTATGTTATTTGAGACCAGCCCACTTAAGTGCTGAAGCATAGCTGCTTAAAGAGTAAAGTTTCTAAACTCCAACTGGGGAGGGAGGCAGGAGTACATCTGGCAGGGTAAGCCGCCCTTAACGCTGTCTTACATTTAGGAAGGAGGCTGGTCCTAGATTCCCTTAGTCAGAATATTAGCTTAAATGTTAACAGTGCTAATGTACTGACAGAACTTCTCCATCAGTTCAACTTGCAGCCAGGACAATGCTCTGAGACTCACTCAGATTTTTATCTTAAGTGGTTCAAAAGCCAATCAAAACCAAATGTTAGTAATTATATATATATGCCACTTGCTCTTCCTGGCCAGAGCAGTGATTCTCTGCACATTACCTCTCTACTTCTTCTGGGAAAGAAAGTTCACACACTCTAGTCTAATAAACTCAGTTGTTTACTCCTTCCAAGCTGTTTATAGAATGTGGAGGCCGCCACAAACCAGAGAATCCAGCTGATTGAGTAGCATTAGGGACAGTCTCCTCTCTGACTAGGAATCAATATTTTAGCTTACTCGCTAAGTGGTGTATTATGCATCCAGTACTATGTTCATATGTATTTTAATGTTTCTATCACCTATTAAACTACTACAAAAAGCTGGTTCTGCAATACAAAGTATTTGCTGCTTATTGCATATTGGTTAAGTGCACTGATTACATGACCACTGTCTTAAAAGGTACTTTTAATTACTTCTGGGAGAATTCTGCACCACCATGTAGTGCAGAATTTTGCAGAAATTAAAGTTGTGTGCTCAGAATTTCCTCCTCCTCTCCCCAGCCCCTGAAATGGGCTGCAGAGATGTTGGCCGCCACTAGGGGCCACTGCACTCAGCAGAGCCCATCTCACAAATAGGGTCCCAGCTGTTGCAGTGCCCTGAAGGAAGGAAGTGGCATGCAGGAAACTCTGTGCGAGCCCAGCATCAGCCTGTTTCTCCTTCTGGATCCCTAGACTCCAGGAAGGTAGGGGGTGAGTGTGTCTGGGCTGGGCAAGAGGGGGGAGGAGGGCAGCAGCTGGACTAGAGGGGTGGGCCTGCAGCTGGCCCCTAGGAGGCAGGAGGGAAGTGGGTTGGGGGGGCCCTGCAGTTGAGCTCTGGGAGGTAGGCGATGTATTAATACTCTACGCTTGGGGGAATTTGTGTGTGTCTCTGTATTGTTATAGACATACTTGCTGACAAGTATTTTGAAATAAAAAAGTTACCAAAATAACTGAAACTGGTGTGATTATGTAATGTTATTTTGACAAATTTTGCAGAATTTAATTTTTTGGTGCAGAATTCCCTTGAGTATTTTAATATCTTTCTCCTATAAAGCTCTCTACACAGGAATCAGGACACAGACTTCAACTCAAGTGTGCTAAATTGAGAGTTAGCAAGTACCTACAGACAGAAGATCCTGTTAGCTGGTGATGTGATGTACTTAGCTGTTGACCTAGACATCCCTACCCAACTTCTAGTTATTCTTGAGTCACAGTATGCTGGTCAAAGACTACAGTGCACTCCGTATACACACATCTCTTTATTTTTAATAAATTAAGTAGGACAGGCTCAGACTTTTACTCACATATACAGAACAGAAAACTCTGGGCCTGACCAAATAACAAGCTAGGCTTCTCGCCCAGGGAAGGGGTGCATGCCCTCTGTGTAACAGAACACTGAGAAGCCCTTAACTGGAAAGGTTGCTCCCATGGGCAGCATAGTACTTCACAATCACTAATTTAACTATAGCCACAGGAGTGCAGGACAAGCCAAGAGCCCAGCTGCATCCATTCTGCAGCGTCACTTCTGGATGGGTTGGTCTTCACCTCATTTTGATTAATACAATGTAACCACTTGATAAGTCAGGCAAAGCGCAGCGGTTATGCAAAATTATTCCACTGAAGAACACACATTGGACAACACATTATAGCATTGAAAAGGTACTTTTTTTTAGAGTTTAAATGACCAGATGCTTTTTTGCATCTCTCCTCACTATGGCAGTGGAGAAGATTCCACTTTCCCTCAGGTTTAGTCCAAAAACTTCCTGTTGGCATTGGCACCAAAGAGTGCCCCTCGGATTTCTGGCATCATCTGTTGAGAGAGTGGGTGCACCAGTTAAGAGGCTGTGTACAGAACAGCACAGTAATTAATACTAAAATAGTTAAGCACTAACAGCAACTTAATATGCACAAAAGTTAAGAAATCCTCAGCTGCAGTTTCATGCTGGAGACATGAATGAATAGAGGACTTCTGTCAGTGCAGCCAACTCTTTAGGGGAGTTACAAGTTCACCTGCCAGATACTGGTGGTGCTTTCTCACTGTGAGCAGACTACGATCACTAACACTGTTGCAGCCTGAGCCAGAGGGATCACCTGTTAAGCTCAGGCATGTGATCACTCCACCTAGATCAAATCCATTATCTGCATTAGTTATGGACACAATTGTTTCTAGATTAGCTTACCCTAAATCTCTCCCAATGACAGAGTTTACTCTTTTGATAATGGAGGTCTATATTTCCAAAACCAAGATTCATTGGAGGCATGGTGGGGTTGCAAGGTCTTCTTTCTGCACTGGACTTTAGAAGATTCTCACGTTGTCTAGTGGAAGGGTTCTCTATTATCCCATGTACTGCCACTAGCAGTGGAGTTTTATGACCACCATCTGTTTTTGTAGTATTCAGTTATACGATCTTTCAATGCAGTTTGGTTCTTTAGAGACTGTCTTTCAATAATCTAGCTTCTCAAAAACCTAGCTAAGCATAAAACTCTGAAGAGAGAATTTCTTACTGTGGTAGAGATGTGCTTCTCTCCAGCCTCCATACAACCAGCTAGATAGTTTAATTTTCAAATCTACTTTTTGCAACTGTTTGCTTGTCATCCATTTAAAGAGACCTGATCCCATAAATTATTTTGAAGATGAGGATAATTGAGACTAAGGGATGCTGACTTCAAGATGAAGCTTTCCACTTTACCAATCAGGCTCTCTCCTTTCATGCCATGTTCATCTTACCAGATTGAGTAGAGAGGGCTCCAACTCCCTCTTTCCCAAACTCACCTGCTGGGCTATGAGATCCAGCCGGCTTTCCAGGGTATTGGAAACCTTGATTTTACCATCACTGTTATAGATCTCAACACCTCCGGCACTAGAGAGAAAACAGACATTATAACAGACCTCAACTGGACAAAAAGCCACTCTCCCACACAACTGCTAGCATGTGTGTCAAAGGGATGAATCAGTAGAAGTGTGTGGCCTCCTTTCTGCCTTTAAATGGACTCCAATCTTACTCCCATTACATGGGAAGCTAAAATAAGGTGATGAAGAGAATGAGAAAGCTCGAACAATGGTGTTTGCAGAGCATCCTAATGGGCAAGGGTCATCACCACCTAGTGTTTTAAGGATAGATTGGACCTAGGGAAATTTAGGTATGAAAAATGATTGACTGAAGTAACCAGCTGAGCCTCCTCTCCACCACCCAATAAATATAAATTATGCTGCAAGGGTTAATTTTCAGATTTTGGGAAAAGAGGCAATGTACTATACAGATACCCTTAGAAGTGTTAGTTCTTGTACGATTCATAGCTCTATGTAGCAAGTTCATTAGATCTTAACTTGAGTGCATCATTCAAGTGTTCCTTCCTATGTTACGGAACCAATTTTCTGGCAGTTTTGGAGGACAAAGCCTATGAGTTGAATACCTATAACCCACTCATTCCCCCTCACAACTTTGTTCTTTGCTTTATGTTGAACATTAAACTTGGGCTGCACTTGCATTCCTTTCATCTCTAACAGACTGAGAAGTTATACTGAGTTACTAATTGCTGTTGCCTAGACCAGTGCTTCTCAAAGCTGGTCTGCCACTTGTTCAGGAAAAGCCCCTGGCGGGCTGGGTCATTTACCTGCTGTGCCCACAGGTTCCGCCAATGGGGGCTGCAGGAAGGGTGGCCAGCACATCCCTCGGCCTGTACCGCTTCCCGCAGCCCCCACTGGCCTGGAGCCGTGAACCGCAGCCAGTGGAAGCCGCCATCGGCTGAACTTGCAGACATGGCAGGAAAACGGCCCAGCCCGGCCCCTTTCCCTGATGAAACAGCGGACCAGCTTTGAGAACCATTGCCCTAGACCAAACATTCCCCTGCGCTGTGAATTGGTTTGGGGGCTGCAGCAAGATAACTATCATTGTTAGTTGTCTGGGAAACTGCACAACAGGTAAGAGGATAGATCTTCAGTGTCAGGAGGAGTCAACTCCCACTGACTAGTGGCAGATGTGCTCTCAGTGGTACTCCTTTTGCCATTTCCCATAAGGGATGTTTCAGACTCCCTCAACAGTTAACAGTGCATTGAATTGCCAACAAGTTACTACTCAGCACTAAAAGCTACTGTATTCCTTACATATCTTCTGGCAGGAATGTCTGCTGGTCAATGTGAACATCAATGTCTTTTTTGGTAGCAGCTTTGTAGATGGGGATGCTCTTCTGTACAGCAGCCTGGAACACAATAGATATTCCACTTCAGGCCAGAGATTTGAAAGATACACGGAGCCCTCTGCTAGCATTGCACAGAACTAATGGCTACTTAGTTTGCATGAGTGGAACAGGCACAGAGGGGAAATAATCAATTAGATGCCACAATCTCATTCATTAGTTCAGCCTCTCCAGGAAGGTGGTGCTGTAGGAAAAATGCTTGTGGCCTACCTACTTTGCAACACATTTACTCCTCCCTTTGTATCTTGAACCAGTAGCAGCTGCCATCATTCCTTATATTATGGCAGTACCTAAAGTTTGCTGGGTGTTTTTCAAACACACAGAGGAAGGCACTCCCCAACCTGAAGAGCATATAATGCAAGAGATGAGGTATTTGCAACAGAAGTGTTTTACTTGGTAGTGAAGCGCCCCAGCCCCACTGCCTTATGATCTTGTCTAACAGATTCCAAGCGAGAGAACTTTGCAGTCACAATCCCCTGGCTTTGCTTTTGGAGATATTTTACGCTACTGTAGCCAGAACCCCCTTACCTTAACCATAGAGAGATCCTGTTTCCGGCAACGGACATTCAGTCTGGGCTCAAGCAGCTGGTAGAAACCCTATACGAGACAACTATTGTAAGAGGAGATGAAGGAAACTCCCATCATCTTATAATTGATTCATCCGTTCCTGTCATTTTTGGGGGTTAGTTATAAGACTAAGCAACTTTCTGCCATTACTTATTTCATACAGTGAAGATGAAAGTTCATTGGTTACAAGTCCCCTTTTTACTGTCATTCTGAAATAGGACTATCGATTACTGGGCAACCCATGGGAACCAATGGTTTTGTTCATGCAGGAAGTAAATAATCCTGATTAAGGTGCAACAGCAACTAAATCTGGACAACACTGAGGGTTGGATGAGAAGAATGAGAAAAGGCAGGCTTAGAATCAAACAGTCACACACTAGACTGAGCAAATATGCAGCTTCTAGTTACGGCATGCAGCAGTCTTTGGTCTCTGAACAGATACTACCAACTGCGCCAAACTATTACAGGAATAAGTGGACAGTACTACAAGCTGGAGATCACATAGTGCATCAGACTTCTGACCAAGACAAACGTTCATTCCAAAACACAGAGAGATTGGGTCATGCAGTGTGCAAGTGAACAGCAACAGGCAGGGCCTGACAGCAAGACAGGTAATTAGAAGTACACTATTGATCTGTGCTATGGAGTAACGTAGACTACAGGTTTCAAGGCACCCTCAACACAGAAGAGTGGCAAGAGGAAAGAAATATTGGATCAAAACCAAGACTTGAAAGAGAACAGAAACTGTTAAGACTGCAGAGGAGAAAATTACACTTTAAAGAGTTAACTAAAGGACATGGGGTAATATTTATGACAAGCTCTTGTATTAGAACAGTTGCCAGTGGTGGCCACTATAGTTGAGGTACAAGTTTCCATTAAAACCCTTACTTGCATTTGCAAGAATTCCAAAAGTAAAATTTATGGGGCTAAAAAAGTCTGAAGTGGAATTTTTAGCCAGACATGTAGTTTTTAGGGGAGCAGCATCTATCAGACAGACAGACATACCAAACCATAGAAAAAACCCTGCTCAAAGCTACAGCCATACAAGTCTGGATTTGGTGTAAAATTTGGAATGAAAACAGACAGGAATGTGCACTTTCCTAAACTTTGTGGGGGGCTGAAGGAAATGTTTTCCAGAGTGTGCATTTGAAGTGCTCATCCTGAGAATGTGCAGTAGAAACTCGAGATGTGCACATCTCTCTCCTGAAGTGTGCACTCCTGAGCTGTGCTCACTTAAGGACATCTTAAGATGCAGCAGTTATATAGTGTTCTGTGACCGTTACATTGTGTTTTTGTTTCTCTCATATTCAGATGTAAGATGAAAGTACTCAAGAATTTAAGCTTTCTGCACCCCACCCACCTCTTCCCAATCTCAAGTACACTGGGGCCTTGTGAGGTAAGACTGGGAAGTACAGCGAAAGTGGTAGTTTTAAATATGCCTGTTCTAGGTAGACTCCAAACAGTAGTAGTACTCCTACAGAGTGTTTGTGTTTGAGGCTAGGGATGCAGTCAGCCTTTTGCTATGGCTTGAGTATTTTACCTGTAGAACCAGTCCATCCAGCAGTGTCTGGTACCTGGCACCATCCTTCACCACCTTAGCAAGTCTCTGCTTGGCCTCAGCCAGCAAATCCTACAGAAAGAAGAGAAGAGATCAGGTCAGCAAAAGTCCTCCTGTTTCTCCATTTGGTTCTATGCCTACCATCCTCCTGTACTCTTACTGCAGCTATGCACCCTGCCAAGAAGCAAGCCTACAGTGCAGCTGATAATTCAGTCCAGACCCTCCTCTCTGTGTGCACTGAGCAACAGCTTTCACAAAAGGTCTTCTTTCCCCACTACCTTGTTCAGTACCCAAAGTGAATGTTAACCACAAATTCCTTTTTACAGGCAAGGAAAAATCATAGTACAGTAAATCTCAGAGTTATGAATACTAGAATTACAAATTGACCAGTCAACCACACAACTCATTTGGAACTGGAAGTACACAGTCAGGCAGCAGCAGAGTGCCCACCCCTCCTCTTCTCCCCCCCCNGTCCCCTCCCAAACTAGTACAGTACTGTGTTAAACATAATCTACTAAAAAAAATAAAAGGGAAAGCAGCATTTTCTCCTGCATAGTGAAATTTTAAAGCTATTAAGTCAATGTTCAGTTGTAAACTTTTGAAAGAACCACCATGATGTTTTGTTCAGAGTTATGAACAACCTCCATTCCCAAGGTGTTCAGAACTCTGAGGTTCTACTGTAGTAAAGGGTTACCTATCCACAAGCAATGCCTAGTCCGTTCATTAATGCTATGCTAGCTGAATGAGCTAGAGTTGTTTTTCCTACTGTCTACTGCTTCAAGATGTATTAACAGAAGTGTCATATTTACGCAATGTGAGATAATTGTCCAATTCTACTCAGCACTGGTAAGGCCTCAGCTGGAGAACTGTATCCAGTTTTGGGCACTACATTTTAAGAAAGAGTTGGGCAAACTGGAGAGTCCAGAGGAGAGCAACAAAAATGGTAAGAGGTTTAGAAAATCTGACCTATTAAGAGGTTGAAAGAATTGGGGAGATTTAGTCTGAAAAGAGAAGACTGAGGGGAGGCCATAAGTCTTAAAATATGTAAAAGTTTGTCATAAAGAGGATGGTGATCAATTGTTCCCTATGGCCACTGAGAGTAGGATAAGAAGTAATCAGCTTAGTTTGAAGCAAAGATGATTTAGGTTTGCTATTAATAAAAACTTTCTAATTAATTATTAAGGCTAATAAAACACTGGAACCAGGTTACCTAGGGAGGTTGTGGAATCCCCATCACTGGAAGATTCTAAGAATGGATTAGACAAAACGCTTGTCAGGGATGGTCTAGGTACAAATTATCCCCACCAGGATGAGATGGAATTGACATGGTGATATCTTGAGGTCCCCCCAGCCCTACATTTCTATGATATACTGCATGCTGCCTTAGAGAGCAATCAACTACAACTTCTTTTTCCTACCCCAAAATTGTACAGAAATCCTTCTCATGCAAAATACAAATCTGCAAAGTGATCATAACATTCTAGAACTGGCCAGGTAGAAGACTCCAGCCTGGGAGAATAGTGCTACCTACAGTAGGTGACATTAAATTTAGACTGAATTCAGTACCAAAGAATAGCAGTATTTTTCTTGCGTGCTCACCTGGCTGTCTTCACTTTTGAGAAGTTAGATACTCTAAGTTAAGATCTATAAAGTAGTCAAAGCTGCATAGCACATCCTAAACATGGCCTAAGGGAGACTAATTATTCTCGCAGCCCAGATCCCTGTTCTATTAATTTTTAATAGCTCCGAGCATCCTGTTTTCATTAATCAAAATATACACCTCTACCCTGATATAACACAGCGTAGAGGAGTACTTTGTTCATCAGTCTATTGAAAGAGCTCAAATAAATATGGCTGTGGACCTCTATTTGTCTGTGGTAAATTAGTAAAGTGCGCCATCTGTCAGTGTAAATTTTGACATTAAAGTCTGGATTCTCTGTTCTGAGGCAACAGAGCATCAAGCCTTACTTCACAGAGGTCTTTCACCCTATTTTGGGGTCCATGTTTAAGGATTTCTGCTGCTGCCCTGTTACTCTGCTCCTATCTACCACATCATCTCTCCTTCAAATATTCTTTCCTCAATGTCCCAGAAAAATAAAATATCCTAAAGTCTCAATCTGAGTACAGTCATCCACTCCCCCCCGCCCTCCGCCAAAACCCCCCCTGAAATGTTATGGTACATATATAAATAGATGCAACCCCATGACGTGCTGTTGTAACCTTTCAAACAGAAGCAGAGAAATACCGATACAAGTGATTCCATGGGCAGGAAAGTCTGTCTTGATAAACAAGAGGATGTATTATGTTTTGAATGCTAGAGTATTAACAAGACCATCCCGAGTTCCCCTCTCTGTCAAATCTAGTTATGCCTTTACCCTAGAATCCAAAAATTCTGGAAGTTCCTTTCCCTTACTGGTCAGCCTTTTGGAGACCAAGTAACAAGAAGGTAAGTCTGAGTTAGTACAATAGGACTTGAAATACTTTAAAATGAGGAAGGAAATGTCTTATGCACCATTCAGAAGCATGTGCCTGTGTCAACTCAAAGCATGGTCAGGGAGAGATTATTCAACACAGATCGTTTCACAATGGAGTTAACTATTTCCTCACCCTTCTCCTCTAAATACACAGTATTAGAAATCTCACCAAATTCACAATGGTTGACAAATGTGGCACTAGGATGAAAGAATCAAAGATCCTATATCTGTGCTGATATTCCCTCCTACCAAATCCTTTTTCAGAACAGTGCTGTGAACAAGCAATACTACAGATGGTATTTTATTCTTCTTCATTTCTGTAGTTCTCACGAACAGGACTATCTGATGGCTCAGCAGCATCACCTAGTATTTGAAACACAAGCGTGTGCCTCAGACAGGACAAGGGACTTTACACATCATGTGATTGGCAAGTTATCCTCACAGAAGCTATAACTGAGGCCTTTCGTAACATTGGAGTATGGCTACTGTTATTCACAGTGAATGTAACCGATATATTATCTATGACAAGATGATTACAGGGGTTATAAGTCTTCATGCTCCCAGGCATAAACTCTCCACCACACAGACCAAGATGAAAGGCTTTCCATCCATCCTGGGCCACTGTTGGAGACAGTCAGTCCACTATGTGGATTTTTCTGGTAGCATTTATTTACACTAAGTGCTTGTCAAGTTTGCTGAAGCCCAGCCATTCAGTATCACTGCATACATTCAGTTCTAGTTGCCTGAAGCAACTTGGCATTTTGTGGGCCTCTTGCACCCAGTTGCTTCCTCTTTTTGCACTCAGTTGTGTAAGAGACATTTCCCATTCTGTGAATAAAGATCAGCTGCTGTCCAGGGCTGAACTCAACCACAGACTGCAACTGAGATTCCTGGCAGACAGATAGATCTTCCCTAAACAGCAGTGTAGCTGTGAAAACACGATACTAGTGTATGCCAAAAAAAGCCTGACTTCACATGTACAGAAGGCCACCAACTAAGAATGTTTTTTTAAAGACAGCTAGCAAAGCCACTTTTTTAGTCTACGTATGCTTCAAGTACATATATCTCATTTGATCACTATAAATAAATAAATAAATAAATAAATAGATCAGATGCTTGTTTAGTGGTTGGACCAGGTAATTCCTTAATTTCTGATGGGGAGAATCCTCTGTCCCTTTATTATAGAGGCAATATATACTCACTGAAATAAGGTCGTCTCTTGCCTTGAGGACCTTCAATCTTGCCTGATTCATCAGGTTGGACATCTGACTGTAGGTTGCATGGAAAAATTGAATCAGTGCATCAAGCTTTAGATGGCGAGTGGCACAGCAAATATTTTAAACACACTGTGTGTTGAACACAAGCCAGTTCACTTATTGGAATCTGCTTCAAGAGCAGTTATGATAAATTCCTCGCTTACTATGAAAGCCATCCTCCATTGAATTTGCACAAGTGACAACAAAAACAGAAAAACTACTCAAGAGAAACTAGCCACCAAGACCAGTACTGATAGAATTAGTTGTGCCAGCGATGGAGCAGGACAGAGCATAAAGGGTTTGTTAGACCCCTCCACCACATCTGCTGTTCTCTTTAGGTATTATCCCTGCACTTTGCACGGGACTATTTATAATTAGCCTATGGCTGATGTATCTGAAGCTTGCCAGCAAGGCCCTCACGTACCCTCAGCAGCTGGAAGAGAGAGTTTTCTCTTCCCTACCTTACCACAAATCAATCCAGAATCTTTCAATTGGGGAAGAGCTGAGGCTATTACCTATCCACCCCTTGTCCCAATAAATTGAGGATATGTTTTCCTATAAGAAGCATCAATGCCAGGTCAGCTTCACTCTGCTGCTGTAAAAGTTGCCAATTTTGATGTGTTTGGGAAAGCTGTAAACAGTAGCAACAGTGTCTCTGCAGATTCAGGAAGATTACAGTGCCTCAAGTCCACATTCAAATTTTCTTCTCAATAGTAAAGATTTAAACCTTTTCTGCAGAATGTGAATTTTGACATATGAAAAATGTTTAGCTACGTCCTCTCTGCTTGCTAGCGAAAGATTGTTTGTGTATCACTGGCAAGCTGCTGATTTTTTCAAACTCTGTAGCAGGCCAGGCAGCTTCAGTGACTTACATTTTCTTCTGTTGTTCAATTTGTTTTTCCTTCTTTTCATAGTACTCCATGATTTTCAGTCTCTGTGTCTGCACCAGGCGACCCTTCTCAATGTTGAACTCTTCTTCTGCCTACAGAGAAGCAGTCATACAGTTGAAATTGAGGCTGACTCCATAGACTTCTAGAAGATACTTAATTCACTTCACATAACTAAAGGCTAGGTGATGAGACTCAAGGTACTAATTAAGCAAAGCATTTAAGTGTGTACCTTAAATCTCACTTAAGTCAGTGAGATTTAAGCACATTCTTTGCTGAACCAGAGTCTTACTAATTGCTGCTCAGTTAATCTGACCACTGCAATATCCTTGTTTGGCACCTATCATTTGCTTTCCTGTCCAGTTTTGATTCCTGAAATAGGGATGATATACATTCTCAAGTATCAGCTAGTGAGCAAAGACTAGTAGGCTAACTAGGAGTAACCAGAAGTCCAATCCACGACACTTGTTCTGTCTGAATTCTAGAATTGGTTTAATCTTTGCAGCAGTAAAGGCGACGGGAAAGAATCACTAAATATTATAACTGTCAATGTAGCACAATTATTTTACTGTTCTTGAACCACTCACCGTTAAGCCTTAAACAAGGATACACGTGGGAGTTACTGCCTTCTTAGAGCATGGTTAGTCCTCTCACATATGAAAACATGGTAAGAGTTGTACACTATTTACAAATACCCAGCTACAAAAGTGTTGTGAGTCTTGACTATTTACCCATACTTTGAGAGAAGTGATAGGGCCTGTTTTAGAATTAAGAAATAAGAAAAAATAAGCAATGTATTTGCTCAGTCACTTTGCATAAGCATTTCTAGTATGTAAACTACTGTGCTAAACTGATCATATTCACAATCTCATTTCAACAAGACATTGGCTATCATTCCAACGGATCCATACTTTAGACCTTCTTTTCCAATATAAACTCATATAATTGGCCCTAATGTGTAATGTAGTCAACCACTAATGATTGATTAGTGAATCCTTACAACTTTGGCATAATGCATTCCATTTTGTTAACATAGAAGTGGTCATGCTTTCCCCCCAACTCTATTTAAAATCTATGCTGTGGTTCCTTAACATGGCTGCAAATCATAGCTGGCAATGGATTAACTGTCCTATTTTTATTCAGGAATAAGAGCATCTACACACAGATTTACACCAAAACTAAGAAATGAGAATTAAAACCAATTTAGTTATTTTGGTGAAAGTTCGTGTGTACACAAGCCTTAAGTAAAACAAATGTAGAAATGGGTCACATTCATCTCTGTAACTCCACTGAAGTTATAGGGACCAATTTAACCCAGTCTGTTTTATGCAAAATCCATGCTCATACTACCCTTAGCTCCCCTGAAGTATTAACAAATCAACATGTAATCTTGTATACAAATGTGTTCACATCTAGGCATTAATAAGGAGACTCCAGGTGAAAGGGCAGCTCCAGCTCAGTTCCCTTGATTGTATTAATTTAGCACAAACTAAAATATTTAACTGTATTCAGTAGTTAATTTGCTCCAATACAGGAATTACATGACAAAAAAAAAATAAAACACATGGCTTCTAGGAATATTGTAGAACTGTTTTTGACGGTATTACTGGGAAGCAACTCAGAATATCAGATACAATCCTCCTCCTTTTGGAGTTCCTGATATTAAACCATCTAATGGCTTTTTTGTTTGTTACCTTGGCATCTATTTCTTCAGCCTTTTCATTGGCTTCCTGCTCAATGAAAGCCATCATATGCTTGATCTGTAACAGAACAGACACACAGTTACATTCTGCTGAGAAGCACCTGCTCGAGAAACACTTTTCCTTTGAACTCCACAATATTTCCACACACACCCCAAATCCCATCTCACATACAATAGCGGCTCTTGTTTTCCTCCTACCTAACAAGCAAACAAGTCACACGAGTTTAGAAGAGAAACAGCCAGGGGCTGTTTTAGACAAGGTTCCATCTAACACCATTTCTCTGGATAGCATCAGCAGCTCTTCCCTGGGTTATAAGCAGGGCTTTGGAGCTTTGCTCTGGCTCCGCTCCAGCTCCAGGCAAAAACCTACTGCTCCAGAGCTGCTCCGGACTCCAGTTCCAGGCTTCACTCCAAAGCCCTGATTATAAGTATACTTAAAGAGTTGTGCAATAGTCTGTGATGGGTGGGGAGAAGCTTAAAGTGCATTATGAACTGCTTCAAGGACCTGCATACATGAACCTTTCTAGTTAGAGCCATTTAAAAAAAACCCAAAAAACAAAAAACAATATTTGACCTGTACATGCAACAGTTAGGGGACCAAGTTGCAATACGATTCCAGTACGTTGTAAACTTCACCGTTCTGTGACTGGGCTAGAAGTTCAGACCAAAGCCTTGGGCATGTTCAATAGCAGTCCTAACTACACTGCAGCTTGAAACTATGTTGTAACCAACTCTGGGCAACAGTATGCTAATCATTGAGTGGCCTATGCTGTACAGACGGTTTCAATATACAGACAGTAGTGAAGAGACTTTTCTTGGACAAGGCAAGCCACAGCAACATGTAGGAAGGATTGCCATTTACATCCTTTGTACACATGACTACAGAGAAAAGAATCTGACTAGGAAGATAGGTCAACATGTGCAGTAGAGCCTGTGCTTCAGGGGATGAAAGGAAAGTGAAGTGAGTAGACAGGCCATAGATGGAGAAGTTCAGACACGCAGGGCAGAACAAGTGGATGAAGAGTGTGTTCTGAAAACCAAAACAACAATTTGGATTTGGATTCAGAGATTATATGACTCCAAGTATTAGTTATGGGCCCACTTTGTGGATGAAATCATTGGACCACAGCTTTCTAAAATCCTCTGGAGTACAGAGCATAGGGACCATCATAAAAGAAGGAATCTCAGTTCTCCAGAGGAAAGTGATTCTGGCATGAATAGTGATTTTAGCAATGGCCAGATCAAACCAAGGAGGAACTCTGGCTTTGTTTCAGAGAGCAGAACTGGGAGTGGGTGGGGAGGGAAAGAGTTAGCGATTGAGTTAATTTTCTGATTTTAGGAGCCAAACTAAGCTTGAAGCAGAGTATCTCAGTGGGACTCAGAATACAAATTGGGAATACCCACTGCTGGGAGGGACGACCAATTTGTCATGTAACATCATACTACTTGGCAGAATTAGTTCTAGCAGCACTAGGATTACATTGGGTGCTTCAAGAAACTCTGCCTCCTTACTCAGAGGATAAGAGAGAAATTGTGTGACACTACAATTTCCCCATGTTGCCATCTCACTAGCACACAGCATTGCCTGCAAACATCAAAAAGTATCCTATTACTGTGAAAAGCTTGAGTTCCCAGACCAAGGGGATCAAAAGCTCATTTTGTTGTTTGCAGAATGCAGAGAACAAGATGGAACTTCCACATCTCAGAATAGTGTAAGTTTTAATAGGACATTTGGCAAACTTAGTTTTATTTTTGTGAAGAGAGCTTAGTTTCTCCCAAAATTGACGGCCCTTACCCCAGAGAGTTTCCGAGAGAAAGAAGGCTGGTGGATTTTCCAAGAATTGTAATAGTCTTTGATTAAATTCCCACAGATGGTAGGTAATGTATTAAGTTAGCATTAAAAGGGCTTGCTTACTATTCAACCAACTGCAACACAATCTTCAAACTGTGGTCTGCGGAATGAACCAAGTATTGGAAGTGGTCATGGGAGGGTCTCTTAAACTGAAAATATTGAGCTTATTGAAAGTGATATGGTCAAACTGTTTCCTACCTCTATCAGGGCCTATACTGACCTGTCATGCAGTTTACTGTGTTTTGCATTTTCAGTTAATACAAGGACAGGATCCTCTATTTTTTAGCCGAACAAAATCCAATTACAGATATATTACAGTTGTTAGATTTGAATACAGAACAGAGCTCCAGTGTTAGGATCTATTCCCCTTCCAATGTTAAAGCTCACCCTTCAAGTTCAGTCCCATATTGACTAACAGTGCGAGCTCAAGTTATGATAATTGAAGACATGCCAAAAAGTTTGGTTGTGCAAGTGAAGGCAGGCTCTCCAGAAGGCAAATAGGGATGCTAAATTACTGTTTGTGTAATCACTACACAGTGGTCCTTTGCCAATCAGATTTGCTGAATGAGAAGGGAAGAGATGCAGTAAGCATTTATGGGACCTGAAAAGGAACTGCTGATTCCGCATCAAACTTGTTTGATCTGCCCATCACTTGAGAGGAAACTTCACTGACCAGCATTGACTGGATCTGTGCAATTTTCATCACTGTGCACCATTTTCAATTCAGATCAGACCAGTTGTTATCAAGGACACTATTTACTGTCAATGAGAACAGTGTGTGTCCAGACTCAAAGGGACAGCCAGATAGCTTAAAAAGTCAATCCTTCAGTGGAAATTTACAAAGGAGCAGCACAAACTAAGCTGCTGTTGACAGCTGACTGCTTTCCCTCCAGATCTGAAGTACAAAAGTCATTAAACAGTTGAAGAGTCTACACACTCCAGGAGCCAGACTCTAAGCAAGTACTGCTCAACTATTATAATCAAATTCAAGTTTACACCTAATTTCTGTACAAAATAATCTGATGTCATGTACAAAACACCAGATGAGCGTTAGGGTGATCCGATACTTGCACAATAATATGATAAAAACAGATCAACCATGATCACTTCCATCATCTCCTGTCTTCAGAAGCCATCCAAATACTTCAGCAACCCCCCAGTCTGCTGTCAACACAGGAGCTCCCAATGCTACTGGGAGATGCGCTGAACTTCCAATACAAGTTCTGATATTTTTTTTAAATGCCATTGTTCAGTCTGCAGTCAGATCCCCTTATTCACCGGCTAGCATGGGTATTATTCATAGGATTTTCCAGTTGCTGTTTCTCCATGGTACAAGGCTGTCACTGTTCTTCCTTCAGCAGACACTCTTTAAATGGGGGAAGGGGGAGGTTTTTTACTCAACTACCTTTGCCAGGAGTGTAGCAATAGTTCACCAATATCTTAAATATCAATAGCACTATCTCTGTCATCATAGTCAGAAGGGGATGAGACAGCTTTTATTTTTGATTATTGTTTTAATGAGTAGTTTCATACCTTGACAAAAAAACCATGTCCACTTTGAATGAAGAGACATAAACAAGCTTCTCTTCCTATCCCGGGCTTTGGTTATTAATGCAATCCCTAAGTTGATGGGGGGTGGCTAGAGCCCCCCAGCCCCTACCTATCTACCCCCACAGCCACTCAGTCCCCCAGCACTTTCCAGCACTGGTGTGGTCTGCACTGCCACCAATGCAGCTGCTCCTCGCCCAGGTCCTGGGCATGGTGACAGCAACAATACAAGACCTTTAGGGGAGGAAATGAGGGAGGATCCCACAACCCATGGGGAGACCTGAGGATGGGTGGATGTACTGGCCCATGGCCCTGAACTCTGTCCCCAAAGCTCCCCACAACCTTGGACATCGGCAGCCCCAGGGCTGCTATTTTAATTGTCGATGCAGGGCATTCTCTCGCCTTTAGAGCGAGAACTTTCTGTCCTACCGATAGAAAATTCTTGTGCTTTGGAATCTCGAGGCCTGTTTTTTGGACATGAAATGTGAGTTGTAGATGTGTTGTTATTATTAGCACATGCTGAGGTGCGAATGACAGGAAACAAACCACAACACTGAACTGTTTCAGTACTTTAGGGGTCAGTGTTTAAATAAAGATTATTTGACCCGGTCATTAGATTTTATACAATGAAAAAACCACGAACCTGTCCCCACCCGTCACCAGGGCCTGAGCCCCTGGCATGGTCCAGGCCAGAGCAAACGGGTCGGGGAGGAGCAGCTCCAGCAAGAGACCTGAGGAAGAATCACGCCCGGGGCGCGCGCACCGGCCTGACCCCGCCCCCCGAGGAGCCAGGCCGGGCCCGGTACCTGTTTCTGGACGTCGGCATCGCTGAGCGCCATGGCTGCGGCGGGAGAAGGGCGGCGGGTGACGGTTGCCGAGGACACTCGAGCTCTTCAGGATCTGACTGAACCAAATCCGGGCCGGTCGGGTCACAGACGCGGGGGCTACGTCACTCCCCCCCCCTCACCTCTGCCCTGCGCCAATGGGAACCGAGGCACTGGGTGACGTCATCGGGAAGCCCGCGCGTGCGCGCTGGAGACCTATTGTGTGACTTGGTGAGACCGGGGGGCGTGGCCTCCCCAGCCAGGGAGTTGATCTCCGTCCTAGTTACCAGCCCGGAACAAGCTTGTCAGTGTTATGAGGTGACACAGCAGCGGTGACCCGGGGAGCTGCAGCGCTTGCTCAGTTTGGTATTTTTCTTACAGCCCAAGCACCTGGAATCATTTCACTACAGGAGAACGGCAGCGTTCATTTAAAAAAAATTCCCAAGGCTTGAAAACCTGACCCCAGACCTGAAAAGACCCCAAACCAGAAGGCAAATAAATGATCTGACATTATTTTATAAAATCGTAATATTTTTCAGTGCTTTGGTTTGGCAATAGTGCATCACAGGACAGCGCGGTGGATGGGGCATTCCAGGCACGGTGTAGTATGGAAGAATACAAGAAGCCAAGATCAGGAAGAGACAGGGAGCATAAAGGTGGCAAGATCAAGAAAGAACTTGTAGATGCGTGTATGGATGGTTTTATGATGCCTCCTGAGGGCACTGAGGGCCACTATACTTTTATGGCTTAGAGCTACAGTTCCAGGATTTCATTACAGAAGTACGTCAGAGATACAATAACTAGATTTGTTGCCTCCTCTGTCTTGCCTGATATTTTGTTACCTAAATTATTCCTCATTCACCTTTTTGGGGAGCATTCTCAAATACTGTGTCCATTCTCACATGACCGAGAATTCTGGTGGGTTTTTTTTTCAATTCTTTCTTGTGTCCAGATTTAAAACAGCTTCCCCCAGCCATATATATTTATTCTGGTTTGCAGAATTACTGGAAAATAGCACTATTCAGTTACATAATGAATATTTGTCACATGCATACTTCTCCCTACATTTTGGGTTGTCTCTGTTTCCTGAACATTTACAGTGCCTCAAACCAAATAATGTTCTGACACAAGCTAATTATCTTAACTCATCTAATGAAATAATAGTACAACAGATTATGGCAGCTATTTGAATTAATCTTTAATCTTTATGAAAGTTGTCAAGCCATTAAATATAGAAAAAAATATACACAGACTTTTTTAAAAAGTTCAGGAGTTTCTAGTGTAGGAAGCAACTGGGACATTATAACATGATCACGTTTAAAGTAACTTCACAAAGAATCAGAACAGTATTATATTTAGTGTTGGTTGTCCAAAGTTTCCATATTTTACTCTCTCCTTGTACTTAATTTTAAAAAAAGATCCCAGACTTGCCATTATCTTCTTCTTTCCTAGCTCTCCAGAAATTCTGTAAACTATAACCAGTACCTATGTGGACTGGATCTCAGACATACAGCTTTTGTAAAAGCTTCTGTCATCATTATTTCAAGTAATTTTTTTCTGCAAAATTTCCTAAAAAGATCACCAACAAGTATACAATTGTCAGGATTACCAAATTTCCTGCTGGAATTTATCATCTAATTATATTTTTTTTTATCCTTTCCACCAGCCATCATGCAGTGAAGTTTCCAGATCTGGCTCAATCCTGCAAATCCACAAATCTCTGGAGAGGCCTCATGAGTGGCACTAGGTAGGGTCAGAGCGTGCACCCTTTGCAGGTCCCTAGGGAGTTTGAGAACACAGTGTGAGGTGCTGTTTTGTTTGTCCATCCAGGTGACATGGCTGATGAGCATGCAACACCACTTTTTGATAAAATGAGTGATTGAAGGAAGGACAGAGCTCTTCACAACTGTGACATTTCACTCAAAGTCAAACCACTTTATACTCAGTATTTGGTGCTGACAGTGCATATGGAATGCCTCTAGCAGCTCCAAGTCTGCCTGTAAATTGCTCTTGCACAGCTGGAGACAGGGAAGTTGAGAACTGTGAGCTCCAGGACTTTACCACAAGCCAATACAAGGTCCCACTGAGATTTGTGTAAGAGAGAGAGATTATGTTGCCACCTAGTGGCACAGTTTACAAACTATTTATTGAACTTTAAAAATGTGATATCAGCTGAAGTATGAACATTTACGTGTTGGAGATCATGTCATCCTTTAGTCTCTGAAACCTATACAGGATATCAAGCCTAAGATTAGTGTACAAGCATCTACAAGTCTGTGAGGAATGAAAACAAATTTGGGTTTTTCAACTGGCATAGTGTGATATTGTGGTATTTCTCCTACTGCGTGTCAAAAAAAAAAAATCCTATTTTGCACAATGTCCTTGTTTTGTATGAAAACATCACCATGTGGAAAATGCATCTTCACAGTATAATATTTTGTGGGACGCATAAGTGATTTGAGGCTGAGTAAGCTAAGGCCATGTCTACACTACAAAGTTAAGTCAACTTTATGTAAGTCGACATCAAGCCTCTGATTTAAGCAAGTCAATCTGGTGTGACCACACTATGTTCATTGTGTTGGTGGAGTGCATCCTTACTAACAGGGCTTGCATCGACACCGAGAACTGCAGTGTGGGTAGTTATCCCACAGTGCATGTAGCCAAGTGGAATTTTGGGTTGGTCTTGCAATGCCTTATGGGACCAAAACTTTGACCCAGGTGGTTATGGGAACATGGTGTTAGCCTCCCATGATGGACTTACCTCCCTCACTCCCTGGAATCAACACCAAGCCTTTTTTGCGCCTTTTTTCATAAGCCTGGGTTACCCACGCCAATGCCATAGTACTATAAGCACGGACCTCGCTCAGTTGTACACTGTTGTTGAGAGCATTACAAACACATCACGCCTTATCTTGCAGTATTTACACAGCCGATACAGGAGCTGCTGCATGGAACAATGTGATGCCACTCTAGCAGCCCTGCTGGAAGACACAGAGCAGATCAATTTGCAGTTGCTGGCGACAGTCACACATCACCTTGACATGGTAGAGCACTGTTTCTGGGCCCAGGAAACAAGCATTGACTGGTGGGACCACATCGTTATGCAGCTATGGGATGATGAGCAGTGGCTGCAGAACTTTTGAATGTGTAAGGCCACTTTCCAGGAACTGCATGAAGAGTTTTCCCCAGCCCTGAAGCACAGCGGTACTAAAATTAGAGCTGCTCTGACAGTGGAGAAAGGAGTGATGATAGCTCTGCTGAAGCTTGCAATGCTAAACTGCTACCGACCAGTGGGGCATCAATTTTGAGTGGGTAAATCTACTGTGAGATCTGTTGTGATCCAAGTGTTCAGGGCTCCCATGGCTCATGAAGGTGTACATTGGCAGCCTGGACAGCAGTAAGGACTGGTTCAACCATAGGCTGAGCAAGTGGAGAATGATGGTGGAAAGTGCCTTTGGACGTTTAAAAGGTTGCCAGGAGCCCGGTGGCACCTTAAAGACTAACAGATTTATTTGGGCATATGCTTTCGTGGGTAAAAAAACCTCACTTCTTCAGACTTCTTGTTGTTTTTGTGGATACAGACTAACACAGCAATCCCCTGATAAAAGGTTGCTGGCACTGTTTGCTTACTAGGTTAGACCTCAGTGAAAGCAATATCTGCAGTGTTATTGCTACCTTCTGTGCTCCATAATATCTGTGAAACAAAGGGAGAAAAGTTTCTGCTGGAGTGGTGGTGCGGGGGGGGGGGTTGAGGCAGATCGCCTGGCAGCCAATTTTGAGCAACCAGACACTAGAGTCATAAGAAGAACAAATGAAGGGGCTCTGCTCTCCATGAGGCTTTGAAAGCCAGTTTCAGCAATGAGCCAGAGTAATGACACACTTATCTATGTTCTTTCTTACCAAACTGTCCCCTCTATTGCATTTTCTCCCCTGTAAACTCCATCCCCACCAACCACCTTGTGTTGAATGAATAAAGAGCCTTTTCCCCTCAATCTGTTAAATTTTATTATGCACACAAACACACAGAGACAACAAAGAAAAGTAAGATAACCTGGGGCAAAAGGGCTGATAACACTGTGGGGGGAGAAACAAGGAAAGCTTGCTTACAGATGTATTACAATAACAATCAGAGGTGTGGGAATGGGCACCTTCTGGTCCTTGTGCCCTCCTCTTGTGCTGAGTACAAGGGATAGCGAACTCCCCCTCCTCCCTCTGCCCCCTCGCCTCATAGGACATTTGGGAGAGGAGGATGTAGAACTGGGCAATGATGGCAGCAGGTTCAGCATAGGCTGCAGAGGGTTCTAGAATCCAGCTGCCTTTCTTAAACTTCAACCAGATGCCTCAACATGTCTGACTGCTCCTTCGTAATCCGCAGCATCTCTTCCTGCATGGCACGTTCTTGTTCCCTGCGTACTCTCCTGTCCTCCCTGTCCATGCCCTTGGACAGTGTAATCCTTCATGCTCTGAGCTCAGTCTTGTCACTCCCTGAGGTGTGCATTAACTCATTGAACATGTCCTCCAAAATTTTCTGTTTCTGCCTTCTAATCTGGGAAACTCTCTGTCCCAGTGTAGAGGATGTGCTCAATGGACAAGGTTTATGCTGCAAGGAATGCAGAGCACAAGGGTAGCATTGACAGTGCATACACTGTTTCTGGTGCAAGGTTTTGTTTTGTTTTCTTTAATTAAAAAACCCACTCCTCAATACACTTAACTGAAAGCCACATGTAATCACAACCGCTGGCTATTGCAAGAGTCAGTTTGCTGCTCCAGCCATGGTGAGTAAGGCCACAAGGCATGGGCAAGAGGTCTTGTGCTGTTGCTTTTGTAAAGACATCCTTGGGATCACAGGATGGGACTTGAGAAAAGCCCCCTTTCCCATAGCAACCTGGGCATTGCTTGAGGACAGGAACCAGTGTAAAGCTCCCCAAATAGTTTGTTACAAAAGCAGCATGGCACTGGGGCGGGGGAGGGGAGGAAGGGATACAAACAGAAAGCTCCTCCTCACTTTTTTTCCAGTGCTGCTTGCAATACACAGTGATCCCTCCCAATGATAGCATGTTTGGGAAAGCGTGGTTGCATGACTCATATTTCACCAAACAAGGGGCGGATTACTTGCTGAATTGTTTGCGGTTTAAGGGCTAGCATTGAAAACTTCCCCCCATTTCTTCTAGGTGACCCTATGTGATATCACTCTCCTGAGGGTAACAGAGGTGGCAAGGGAGCAGATACTGCAAGCATCTGGGTACAAACCTGGTGCTTATGCTGGAATGCTGTGTGCTGCAATTATGCCAGTAGAGTTAATACTGGAGTGGCATGGGAAAGTGTCCTACTGTGGTGGACAAAATAAGGCAGCCCTTCCCAGAAACCTTCTGCAAAGGATTGCAGAGTACCTCCATGAAAACTTCCTAGAGATCTCCATGGAAGATTCCCGCGCCATCCCCATGCACATAAACAGTCTTTTTCAGAGAGCACCCTCTTCATAGCTGGAATGGCCATGATACCACTACATCTACATTTTTTTTCAGATTAAACATACAAAATAATAGCAAGTAACCCCTACAATTTGATTGCAAATGTGTACTCACAAGAGGTACCTTCCCTGGCATCATGCTCTGCCGTCAATTGGTCCTGTGAAGGGATTACCTCCAGGGTTAAAAACAGTTCTTGGCAGCAAGGCCACCTGAGGGGGGTGGGGAGGCGGTGCAAGTTGGGGAAATTTGCCCCAGGCCCTGCAGGGGCCCCCAAGAGAATATAGTATTCTATAGTATTGCAATTTTTTTTTATGGAAGGAGCCCCCCAAAATTGCTTTGCCCCAGGACCCCTGAATCCTCTGGGTGGCCCTGCTTGGCTGTCAGAGAGAATGGATCCTCTGCTTGCCTAACTTACATTTTCCTCCTCTTCCTTGTCAACAATGTCCTCCTCGTTGTTGCTTGAGGTCACCTGGGAGGTATCCACTGAGTGTTTTGGGGTAGTTGTGCGGTTGCCGCTGAGAATTGCATGCAGCTCGTCATTAAAGTGGCATGTCTGTTAGGCAGAACCAGAACAACTGTTCACCTCATTTGTCTTCTGGTACCCTCCTTTATTTTCACAAGGCACTGCTGCATGTTCCTGGTGTAGCTCTTCTCCCCCATGCCCTGCACAATCTTGGCATAAATGTCAGCGTTTCTTCTGTTGGACTGGAGCTCTGCCTGCACAGACTCTTCTCCCCAGACAGCAATAAGGTCCACCACCTCCTGTGTACTCTATGCTGAAGCGTGTTTGCAGCCTTGAGTCTCCATGATCAGTTGTGCTGGCGAGCTCTCCACACTGATCAAACAGGAAATGAACATTCAGAAGTTCCCAGGGCTTTAACAGCAATGTGTCTGTTTCCTGTGTACCTGGTTGACATGAAGTGGAGTTGAAAGTACTCTACAGAGCGGTTCCAGTGGAGCACTCTGGGACTCCTCCTAGAGGCAAATTCACTTGAATTACACAACACAGTGTCTACTACACTATCCCCATGTTGACCCATGGATGTCAAATCAAGTGCTACGCCTCTTGCAGAGGTGGAGTATAGAAGTTGACTTTACAGGCTACTTAGGTCAATGGAAGGGAGTCAGTAGCATGGACACATATATTACTAGATCGACTTAATGTGGCTTATGTCAACCTAAGTTTGTAGTGTAGACCAGGCCTCAGCTTGTTGGGTAGGGCTGACAACTATTTTGGTGTTTGTGGATGGTGTCAGTTTTCTCCAAGTGATCCGCTTGTGGACTGTTCACAGGTCACATGAAGCATTTGTAGTGCGTATTACATTTGGGAGTGTTATTGAAAGCTGCTTCTTGGAGCGGTGCCTTTCTAACCAACATAGACCAAGCAGTTGCTGCTTAACAAATAATAATAAAAATAATAGCAAGTAACCTTGTGTTGCAATGCAGGGTCTTTTTGCTGCACCCTGGTGAATTATTTGCTCATGAAAGCTCATGCTCCAAAACATCTGTTAGTCTATAAGGTACCACAGGACTCTTTGCTGCTTGCTCAGCTGGATGATGATTTTTGGCACAATCAGTAGGGACACTTAGTTTTCTTGGGCGGAAGGGCATGTATTTTAGTTGTGTCGGAGAGCATGTTTTGGTGAGGTGAAGTTGGACAGGGAGTGTGTTTTTTGTCCTGGATTTTGCAGCTGAGAGAAAGATTTAAAATATCGGAAATATTAAAGAGACAGGACGATGCAGGGACAGATGACCCCAGCCCAGCTCCATGAGGGGCACTTGGGTGAGAGGGCCAGGAGGACTGGGGACAATGGGGCCAGGACAAGCCCATCCCCATCCAGGGCAGTGGGGCCAGAGAGTCGCAGGGGCAAGACGATCCCAGGCGCGCCCCGTAGTGGCAGTGGGATCGGGTCACACGGCCGTGCGCGCGGGTTGGCGAGGTCTGCGCGAGGGAGCCTGTGTCACGCCCTGAGCGGGGGAAGCTCGGCCCTATCGGGGCAGCGAGCCACGCTGACTGACACCTAACCCCCCCCACCGCCGCCATGACAGGTACCGAGGCGGAAGTGACCCAATGGCTCGAGAAAGAGTGTTTGCTATCGCCGCCGAGTGGAGATCATACGACGCGAACTGTCCTTCCGGTTCCCCCATGACGTGAACGCGCTAACGTTACCTGATGCCCTTTCGCTCCCCCCTCTCCATCATGGCGGCGTCTGTAATTTAGGGCAGCTGGGAGCGCCGCGCGCACGCACAGGTTGGAGGCAGCGCCGCGCGTCCGCTGCCGCCGCCTCGCGAGACTCAGGTAAGGAGTCCGCACTCTACGCGCGCCCTTCCTGGACGCGCGTGCGGCTCGTGGCGAGGGGGATGGGGGTTCCGCGCGGCGCCCCCGGGATCGGACTCGGTGCCTGGAGAACTGTCACAGGGGGAGAGGGCGAGCGGGGGGAGGGGCGGTCACGAGCTTCCGCGAGCCCGTGGGGGAGGGGGGGCAGTGTCACTAGTGGGGGCGGGGCAGGATGAGTTCCGCTCCCCCCCAGTTGCCTCCCCTCTCGGTGGGGAGGGGGCTGCGCCCTGCGGTGCGACCCTTGTCCACCCGCGTGTCTGCGTGCGGGGGACTGGTTGGGATGCGGTGGCTGAAGGACGTGCCTCCCCTCCCCCCACCGGGCGCTGACTGAGCGGTGGCCCCGGGGCGAAGGCTGCTGGCCCGAGCGTTCCTCGCTGAGGCCGGCGCCCGCGCCCCTGGCCCGCCCAGCAGCGCTGGTGCCGCAGGTGAGGGACTGGCGCTGCAGCTGCCCTAGGCTGGTACCTCCCCAGCCCCGCGCTCTGCCCTTCCGAGAGCGGGTCCTGAGCCCCAGCTCGGCCCCTCCTGCACGGGGTCCCCGTGGCTGACTGATTCCTTCCGTCGGGAGAGGGGAAAACGCCGTGCCGGGCCCGGGGTCCAGCTAGTCTGCAGCCCTCGCTGCGTATCAGCCTGTGCCAGGTGCTTGGAGGGGGACGTCACGTGCCAAAGCCCTGTAAGGGCCAGTTCTCTTTAACTGTTTGTTTAGCAAGTTTTAACAAGTTCAGGAATCCTTGCCCTGTAATTATTAGAAACAATGCAATGGTTCCCTCAGTGAGCTTTTATTCAAAGACACATAACGTTGTACAGAAGAAGTGTACAATGCTCCTGAAGAAGTGGGGTTTTTACCAGTGAAAGTGTATGTCCAAATAAATCTGTTGGTCTTTAAGGTGCCACCGGACTCCTCATTGTTCTGTAGGAATATAGGCATCCACTCTTTCTGTTTAACGGGGTTACTGTATTACAGAGTGAGCATTGTTACAACACCCATAATATGTCATTTCTAGTGATCTTACTAAACTGAGTGAAATCTCTGTACACACATTTAACAGACCAGGTATGTCAATCAAATGTTAATATTCAAATAAATTGGACACGTGCTGGGTTTTTTTGCAAGTGAATGATCTTTGAGTATTGGAATATCAAATATCTAACTGTCTTTAATGGATAATTTTGGAGAGAAGTTTAATATGTAAACACAAGGAATAGTGTGGAGGATCTGAATGGCAAGTGATTGGGTAGCATATAGATCACGTGGCCGAAGGATGTGACTATTGGCTGCACAGGTATATGTGCCT
Organism: Chelonoidis abingdonii; assembly: GCF_003597395.2. Taxonomy (NCBI): domain Eukaryota; kingdom Metazoa; phylum Chordata; order Testudines; family Testudinidae; genus Chelonoidis; species Chelonoidis abingdonii. Next base: position 119,067,041 of record NC_133769.1, read on the forward strand.
GCATTGGAGTGTGTGTGCTGATACAGCATACAGGCATATGATTTCTGTTCATTCCTACCTTACCGACTGACTTATTGCTTTGATTTGCCTCTTGCCATTTATCTATCTTTAAAGTATTCATACCTCACTCATCACTGGAGTATCTGTGCATCCTGAAAGGACCCTGCAGCTATCCCATGGACTATATTTGTGTGAATGTTTTTAAGCTAATACACCAGTTGATTAACTTATATTTTAACTATTTTTAATTTATGCAACATGAAATTAAATGGCATTGCAAACTACTAAAAAATGAATGAAAACTGTAATACTCAAGTTAATGGAAATGGGGGTTTTAATGATTTATCAACATGGTTTGAGGTCAAAGTTTGCAAAAGGTTGAAAACCTCTTCATTAAGTCATTTAATTGTTCTTTTAAAAAAAAAATCAAACCATTTGTTTATGGGAGAATATAACTAAATGAGCATTCTGAGGTTAACTAAAACCACACCCCGAATAAATGACCACCACAGAGTTGTTTTGAGAAACAAGAGACAAGGTGGGTGAGGTAATATCTTTTATTGGATCAGCTTCACTGGTGAAAGAGAAGATTTCCAACTACACTGAGCTTTGAAGAAGAGCTCTGTGTAGCTCCTAAGCTTGTCTCTTTTCACCAACAGAAGCTGCTCCAATGAATGAGATTTCCTCACCTACTTGTCCTGGGACCAACATGACTACAGTACCACTACAAAACAACTTGAGAAATAGTAATAGATGAAATATTGATTCATTTCCAGTAGTAACTGAAATGTTTAAATTCTGATGAATTTTTGACCATTTACTAAAATCAGTTAATGTCACTTAGGCCTGGTTTACACCTAAAATGTAGGTCGACATAACTACGGTGCTAAAGGGTGTGAAAAATCCACACCTGAGTGCCATAGCTCTACTAACTGAACCTCTGGTATGGATGCAGCTAAGTCAATAGAAAAATGCTTCTGTCAACCTAGTGTACTATTGCTTGAGGAGGTGGAGTTCCTACAGCGTGAAAAACCCTTTCCGTTGCCGTAGTCTGCATCTGCACTACGGGAGACAGCAACGGAGCTATGGTGCCTTAGCTATGCTGCTGTAGCACACATAGTGTAGATGTGGCCAGAGTAGCAATACCTCAAGATGTGTGTGGTTATTTCCCAACTCCTGCAAAAGCAGGTGATATGGAGAATTCTAGCAGATGAAGGAGACATTCTCGGAGACCAATACTACTAGATTAAACCAGGGTGGAAAAAGGTGATGATTTTTTTAATATAAAAATTTAATTTAAATTGGATTTCTTGATTTTGTTGTTTAAATTACATTTTTTCTTTTTAAAAATAAACCTGTTGAAAATGAAATCTGAATTTAATATAAAATATTAATATCTAAACTTATTTAGTTGTAAATGTGAAACGTGTTCTGATAAGAGAAGTTTAGGTATCCAAACATATAAGTTGTTTTGTTAATAAAAATAAATTTATATGCTGTTTTGTGCATTTAAATTCCAGCTATGATCCGAATGCAGCTTGACACAAATCGTGAGCAAAAAGTTAATTATGTAATAAATAAGCAATACATCATTAACCCTTTCCTAGCATACTAAAAATGTACAATTAATAAGAATCTGAAAATGTTAAGCCATATAATTTCTTAAACAAATATATGTAGTTATAATGTACCAAAAAGATGTATCAGAGTTACAACAACCAGTAAGAATGTACCTTTAGAATGGAGGTTCCCCAAACTGTGGGGCATGCCCCCCTAGTGGGGCACAGAGAAATGTTTGGGCATGTGTGACTGGGGCCTAGTCCAGCCCCCATGTCAGGAGGGATCGCCACCCAGCTCTGTTCCTGGCCCCAGTCCCACACCAGGGTCCCGGGCTGCCAGCTCCGTCCAAGGTTCTTCTCCTGTCCCCAGCATTGGCCCCTTTACCCCGTCAATGTCCTCTGCGCTCCCCTGAGCTGTAGCCCCACTCCCGGCTTGGGGAGGGGTGCAGGCAGGGGTAAGCAGGGGAGCATGAGGTAAAAAGTTTGGAGATCACAGTTTTAGAAAATAACTGACATATAAATGGACAAGTGGATTAAAATTGATTATTAAAGTCAATGTTTTCCACTTGGTGATTTAAATAATGATTTTAATACCTTGATTTAAATCAATCCATTAGTTCAGCAGTTCTCAAACTTTAGAAACCTGAGGACCCCTATTTTGATTTAAAATTTGTAGCAGATCCCCAAGCTGGCTCTTTATTTTCCCTGGGGATGCTCAACCCTTGCTCTGCCCCCACTCCACCCCTTCCCCTAAGCCCTACCCCACCTCTTCCTGCCCCTGCTGCACCTCTGCCCCTCCTCTTCCCTGCCTCTTTCTACTCCTTCCCTCACAGTGTGCAGGAGGCACTTGGAGGGGGGAGGAGGAGGAGTTGATCAGTGAGGCCTGGAGTACTTGGGCCCCAGTTTGAGAACTGCTACACTAGTCCACTCTTATAGTTTCAGTTCGAAATTGTCTTGCAGTGCTTCTCTGAACTTGTAGAGCATTTCACTGACTTTCTTGTTGTGCTGGTATGAGGAATGATCTTCATATGTTTATGACCAGTGCAGCTCCTTGGGATCTGTTGTTTTTTAATAAAAAGTGCAACGTAAATACAACATCTTAGATTAAGATGCGATATAAAGTGTAATGGGTGAACTGGCTGAACTGAGACTCATAATTATTTTAAAGTATTATCCTGGAGAGAGGCTCAAAATGGTGGAATATTTCACAAGCGTGCTGCTTTAAAAATCATTTTAATTTTAAGGCTGTGTCATCACTGTAGCGATCACTCAAATTAGCCTAGCTTGAGTGAGAGTGGCCACACTGCAGAAAAAAATACTTGAAGAGCCCAGAGTGACTGGGTTAGCAGCTGACAAGCTGTGCTTACTCAAGCCCTAAACTAGATCTCCTGGTGGGCCAGCAACTTTAGAGGCAACACTTGAGTTATAACTTCAGTTAATTATGCAGGGAACACAAGCCCTAACAGGGCTGCTACAGTTGATGTTGTGTTTATTTCTAGAGTGTTAAATAGACTGCTGTAAGCATAGTCGTCTCCCATTATCCTTTATAAACTTGGCAATAAAAACCTTTAATATTCTGTTAGTGTAGCTGTAAATGCATAAGGTGGGTCTCTGAGCTATAACAGGTAAATGGATACGCAGAAAATCTTGATGACATCTGACAGAGTGTACTTGAATGCAGTAGTTCAATATAGCTGCATATTGACTGTAAGTTTAGAAAGGCAAATGGAAAGCTGAATGTGCACTGAAATCCCATCTAATAGGCGAGGGCTAAAACATAGCAAAGCCCCTTCACCAGAGGATTATAAACATTGTATTCATTGATAGCTTGTGTATTGCCACTTAATGGATGTATGACCCTGCTACAGATTAGGATGCCAGACTGCATGAGGAAATGTCAGTCTGGCTGACCACACCAGTTGCCAGGTCCGTTGATTGGCCGAGCCTATGTCAAAGAGATAATGGAGATTTTTCTTGATGCGGGGTGGGGAGAGAGGACTATGGGTCGCAAACTTGAATAGATGTAGAGATTTTAATGGGGTTAATTGGGTTTTGTGAAGTAACGGTGTTGTTAGCCATTCACAATAATGAATTTGAGCCCGGGCATTTTGTTTTGTTAAGGAGTAATCAGTCTCTTGTTCTTGTGTTTAATACATTGCATCCATTTAATTTTTTTCCCCTTTTTTTAAGGCACTTCATAACACTATTGTCTGCTTATTTGACCTCGTCTCTTACACTGAGCACTGTTTTCTCTGCTCCAGAAATGATGTCAGCCTTGATAAACATTTTGTCTGCTTCTCCTATAAGTGTATCTGCTCATTTTTCATTCTGCCCCGAGACATGGAATGCTGTCCCTCCTCTGGTTTGCATTGTCACTTCTCTTGTCTTTTAATTTACTCTAAAAATTGGCCTCTTCTGTGAAGCCTGCAGTATGAGAATCAGTATTTTCTATTTCACTTCATAAATGAAAAAATCTTAACTATAAACCACCATAATCAAAATGAGTAATCACATTATTGTATTGTAGGCTGCTCTTCTGCACAAAACAGTAACTCTGAAATGCCACCTTTTGGATTCTGAAGTTTGTCACTGATGTTTTCTCAGCAAAGCTGAAGACTCTTACTGCTCATTGTTCCATACAGGTTCTCATGCTGCCATCACTGTAGTGTTGGAGCGCTCAACATCTTTTACATGTGGCTTGTTCTTTCTTTCATCCTCTCCACAGGGAAACATTTTTAACCTCTTTTCCAAACAACTCATGACCTGATTTTTCAAAGGTGCTGAGCATGTACTTGAATTAGGCTTAAATCTTGTATGTGGATCCCTGTACTGCCATGGAGTCCCATTCTTTGTGTATTGGTGGACTCCCTTCCTTTCTATGCTGGCTGAGATATCTTATCTAAGGATAGTGCCTCATCCTCTGTTAAAAATTGTTCTTAGATGATATATAGTACAGTGCTTGGATTCCTCCAGATATCATTTGAAATTCTTTCAGCTTGTGTAAGACAATCACAATTCTGCACAGTTCAGTTTGCAAACCAAAGGCCTCCAAGGAACCATGAAAGTGCTGCAGGAAACGGTGGGAACCTGGAGTGTTCTGTGAAACAATATTGAACAAAAGCTCCATAATGTATTGGGAAACGTGTAATAAAGAGTGGCATCTTTCACATCAATTTCAGTGCAGTTTTAACTCAAACCATAACTAAGGTTTAACCCATCTCATGAAAGTATGATCTGCCTATCTAAATTTCCTTTGAAGTTTTAATTATCTGTGGTGCTTTTCTTCACATAATGTGTAGTACTGTAGTTGTGTGTTGTGTAACAGCTCCTGTTCCACCCCAGAAACTGTTAGTGCTGGGTGTAGCATTATTTACAGAGTTGTCTATAAAGCACCCGAGGGTGAAAGGTGCTATATGAATGTAAGATTATTAATGTGAGGCAAGAGATGCCAGTGTTGACTCGAAAGTATCTGACCATTAGTCTTTTGTATGAAGTGCAGCTGCAGTCATTTCTGCAGCAGAGGAGTCAACCATGGGGCATAGTCCAGGCATTCTGAAATAAACGAGGAGGCAGGGCTACCCAGAGTATGATCTAAATCAGGGGTAGGCAGCCTATGACATGCATGCTGATTTTCAGTGGCACTCGCACTGCCTGTGTCCTGGCCACTTGTCCAGGGGGATCTGCATGTTAGTTAAATTTTAAATAAAGCTTCTTAAATATTTTAAAAACCTTATTTTACATACAACAATAGATAAGTAATATATATTTATAGAAAGAGACCGTCTAAAAACATTAACATGTATTACTGGCACTCAGAACCTTAAATTTGAGGTGAATAAATGAGGACTCGGCACACCACTTCTGAAAGGTTGCCGACCCCTGGTCTAAATGAAAGTGATCTCCACACTGCTTTTAATACTAAATGAGTTTGAAAGTATTAAAGATAAAAAGGAATGGTTTAACTGCTTCCCCACTGAGTCTCTTCCTTTTGCACCTTTCATTGTTATGTTTATTATCCTTTCCATAGCACGTCAAAACAGCTCTATAGCCATGTAGCTTTTATTTTTGCTTATCTTCCACAATTTGGTTGCACCAGCAAGCAGTTTGCATGCCCTTGCAATAATGAGGAGGTTTAGAACTTACTTCTGATGTCTCATTTGGATGCTAAGGAAGACTTTTTTTTTCTTTTAAAGGCATCGTTTGCTGGACTGACTTTACTTATGGCCCTGTAATGCATTGTCCGTACTGATCACAAGGCATTCTGAAATTTGAACACTAGGAATGGCCTAAAAGGCTCCTAAAATAGTGCTCTGTTTTTCATAAGATTTCATTACTGTAAATCTAACCAGATTTGTACCATTAAATTTTAGCTAAAAGTAATTGTCACTCTAATCCTGACAGTGATAGAACTATTCAGAACCTGTCAAATAGCTGTTTCTGTAGCCTCCATCATCTTTGGAGTGTACTGTCTGCTTCATCATTAGATGTCCACTCTAGCAGCAAAACATGCACTACTTATAGTTTGGAATTAACCATTTGAAGCAATTGAGAGCTTTTCAACTTTAAAATTGATCGTGAATTCCCTGACCATTGTGGTGGACTTCCTTGTGCTGCTTGACTAGATTCCCGTTGGAAATAGTTATTCTCACTTCATTTTACTTAAATAAGTAAATAGACACTAATAGTCTAAATCTTTTGAAAATCTGCCTTGAACCTCTTTTCTGTGATTTCCGTCTGAGATCTGGTAACTTTTTTGTTGCTGCCCTTTCTCAGCTGTCATTCTTTAGCTCTCTTGACCTTACATTTTTTTCATTTTTTCTCTTATTTTAGCATTTATAAAGTGAAATACATAAAAGTAGTAGAAATGGAAAAGTTGATCAGCCAGATGTTTATATTGAAGATATTTGGATCTCTGTCTCATCGAGGGACAGTGTCTGGCTGAGAAATTCAGTCTCAACCTGCTACTAGTCAGGGAGATACCTTCCCACCTGCAGGGGGAGACACCTGTAAAGGGTGTGGAATTCCTTTCCTCTGATAACCATGCTGTTGTTTGAACACTAAAGTGAATGAGAGATGACCATGTCAACTTAATTGTGCAATAAGGTGTGAGTAGCAGCAGTGCTGGAATCTTATGAGAAGCAGCAGAAACAACAAAAGATTGGGGAGAGGAGAGCTCTCTCTCCACCCTTACTCCCCCACAGTTTCCTGATATTGTATCTAAAGGGAACATTATGGAGCAGCTGCAACATGAAATTCACAAGTCCTGTGAACTTCATGGCTGCGCTACAGGCAGCAGTGAAACAGGCCAAGGTTCTGTCAGTTTCTCTCTAATGTATGAGACAAGACAGCAAAGTGAAACTATCCTAACAGTTACTGGTAAGTAAACTTCCCAAACCCCGTGTAAAGGCCCTAACTAAGCAGTAGTGAACAACACAGTTTTAAGTCTAGAGATATACTATTGACTTAAACCACAATTTGAAAATTTATCTACTGTGACAAGCATAAACAATGATTACTATAAATGAGAGATTAGAGAGAGAAATCTTTCTATTAGTTTTCCTGCACTTAACAGCACTTTATAGGTTCCCAGATTTGCAGTTCCACTATAATCAGTTTTCTCTGTTTATGCTGGTCTGTCACACAACAGGGGAAGAGAAAAACATTTATGAAAATAGAACATTTGTGATTTCCTACTTTGTAGGCAAGTGATTAGAAAGCCACAAAAATGTCAGGCGAATTCATGCATGTGTAGAAACAAACTTGTCTTAAACTCCTAAGTCTAGTCTTCAAGTTAATTGTGTTCCTTTATAAACAAAAGTTTCTCCAGTCTGAGGCATGTAAGAGAGCACCCACCATCCCCTTTTCCATTTTAATCCAGCCATATATTTTCGTATGGTACTGGAGTGGAAAAGAAAGGAAAGAAATGTCGTCTTGAACTGAGACGTTAGTAGGCAAAGCTTCACCCTAAAGCAAATGGAAACAGCAGTTATAAATTCTCCGTAGGGTATTGAGATGGAAACTCTTAAGAGAGTCTTTAGCAGAATCCTTGGGTGTGATTAATAGGGAGTATGGATTTCTGCTCTTCCTTACCAAAAAAATAATTAATCTTCTCTCTTTCAGTCTTCCCCTCTTAGCCAGAAGAAAAACTACATGCACCATTAACCCTGTGGAACATTGCAAGTCAGTCCAATGGCGTCCTCTGCTGCTGTGCCTGTAGGATTTCACTATGAAACAAAATATGTTGTTCTCAGCTACCTGGGGCTCTTGTCACAGGAGAAGCCACAAGAGCAACATCCTCCTTCAACTCCAGGTAACATTGTATTTACCTGTGTGGCTGCTTTATCAGTTAACTGTAGAATTGAGAACTCTGTCTTGCACTTATGTAAAAAGTGCAGAAAGCAGCAGCTAGACTTGTGTGTCTCACTATACATGTTCACTTTTTTAAAATAACATGAAGACCTGGAGATAGAAATAAAACAGTTCACATCTAGGTAATTGATTTAATTTCAGCTGAGTCCATAGTGACTACAGTTTGTTATCACAGTGTTGTTTGTCGTATATGAAAGAAATAGGTGGTCTCACTATAGCTACTCAGAAGATATATTCGGGTGTCATCTTTGTTGCCACTCCTGAGGCTTTCTCTGCAGTTGCATTTTTTGGGCAAGCTCCCACTTGTGCTTTATCCACTGGGACTGGGTTAAACAGGTATCAGGCTTTTTTTTTTTTATCACTATCTGAGTTCTAGCCTTGCTTGCAGTAGGTTTAGACAACACTGGTTTACACACTTGTGCCCTGTTTATATTAGTGCTTCCACTGTAGCTGCAGTTAGTGGTAGTAGAGTGGTGGGATACTTCCAATAAAATGCTAGTGTAGACCAGGCTAGAGAAGTCAAGCACTGCATGGATCATGGAAGCAGTTCTGAGGCATACTGGAGGTGGGGGCAGTCTAAAGGAAGCCACGACTGCTATAGACTATTTCTCTTGTTTTGTGGCTATAATTTTAGTTTCCAGGGTTAACAGTCTGACATCTTTGTGGAACTGAAATATGTTTTTTACATTGTATTTAGTTCTTTTCTGGTAAGTAGCACTGTTCTGAACTGTACAGCAAGACAACAGAATTTAAAGCAAATAATGCAGGGAGCCTATTTACCTCTAGTACTAGTATTTGGACCATTCTCCCTACTTGTTTATTAAACGGCTCCCTTCTCTGCCTTCAGATCCCTTCTTTTTTTAAATAATTCTTCCATGTGGACTTTCACTGTTAATCCACCATCCGGGGAAGAGGAAGGAATAGGGGAAATAAGCAGTGCTTGAAGAGTGTACTCCTCTAAGGTAGATTGTAAATAGCATAGGCCAATTACCATGTCTTCCCTTATTCTTTAGTGCCAGACGTTCAACAAATAATCATAAAATTAGCATAATGTATAAATATATTGTGGGTTTTGTTGGGTTGTCTCTTTTTGTTTTTACTAGTTATTTAGGAAGTATTAACAGGTTTACAGATCCTTGCCATGTAAATATCAGAAACAAAACGGTAACCATTACAATAGTGAACATTTGTTTAAAGAGACATTATGCAGAACTGCAGTCATCCGATTCGACAGGGTGTTACCTTATTAAAGTGAGCATCATTAAATCATTTTTTGACAGGTTGATTTTTTTAAGTGAAATCTCTGATTACACATTTAGCAGACTAGAAATATCAAATATTAATATTCCAAAAAATTGGACTCATGCTGGAGTTTCTTGCAGGTGAATGTGCTTTGTCTGATTCCCCTCCCCCCCCCCCAAGTAAATGGTAACCAAATATTTAAATATGTATTCTGTTTCTTTTGCTGGGTATATAATTGGTTCATTAATTTTTCCATAATAACTCTCTCTCATGTTGTTTTGAACTATTCTGGCAGGGTTGGACTTTCTTCTTTTTCCACTGAGCGGCTATCATATCGGTAGCATAGCAGCTATTAGCAGATGAGATTGATTTCCTTTTGTGTGACCATTTCCCCATTAGAAAGCCACAGGAAGATTAACAAAGGATCGTTTAGTAAGAGAGATCCCACAACCTGTGATATTTGGTTATGAATTGTATCCCAGTACTGTCTAATGACTGGACATATGCACAGTATATACGTTAAAATCTCCTCTTTCACCACAGTTTCTCCGATGTTTATCCCGACTCAATCTATATACAGTATATATTTTTTACCCTGACTGGTATGCGGTACCGTTAAGGCAGTATCTTAGTCATTTTCTTTTATCGTGCCACAGACTAAGGTTGCTGGTCCTCTTTTCCAGATCAAAACCCATTCCTCTGGAGTAATTTGTCTATCCAGATCCTTTTCCCAGCATGTCGTCTATAGGCATTTTTTGTGTGGAAAGTTGTCTGTAAAAATTGATATTAGTTATAATATTTTTGTTTCCTAATTGACCAGACTTCATTGCTTCTATTAAAATTAGTTTTCTTTATAAACAGCTTTTCTAGAAAGCTGAGAAACAATGCCTAATTTGAAAGCACTGGTACGATAGGAGAGTGGCCAAGTTAAAGTTAGTTTTGATCTCTAAATAAGTTAGAAAAGTTTCTTTCTTGACTAACTGGCCAACCATTTATATTCCATGTCTCTCCCAGTCTTTAAAGCTCTCTGGTTCATTATTTCCGTTAAGATCTGGATTTTTTTGCAGTCTGTGACATTGAGGAAAAATAACTTCTCATCTGTAGTTCTATCCCAAACCTATAGATTATCTTTTGCTAATGAATGTGTAGTAATTTCTGGAGTGTGTGATATTTTTTTATTAATCCGGTAGCCTAGCAATGTTTGCACACCCACAGTTTTCTTGTTGAATAAAGACCCAGTGTTTTGGCTGGGGTTAAATCTCCCCCTAGTCTCCCACTATTTTGAGCTGACTGGCTAGATAGTACCATACAATACTTTGAACAGTTAGTCAGTCAACTCTGTTTAATGGGTTTGTACAAAGTATTTGCACCCTTGATCTCTTCTTAGCCCTGGTCTACACTGTCTGTGTGTGTGTGGGGTGTGGGGAGGGAATAGATCTAAATTACACAACCGTAGCTGAAGTCGACGTACTTAGATCAACGTACCGTGGTGTCTTCATGGTGAGTCGACTGCTACCGCTCCCCCGTCGACTCTGCTTGTGCCTCTCGCGGTGGTGGAGAACAGGAGTCAGTGGGAGAGCATTCGGGGGTGGGTTGATCACATCTAGACTAGATGTGATAAATCGATTCCCTTCTGGATCGGCAGGTAGCGAAGACATACCCTTAATCTATATAAATTCTAACAACATCCTCTGTGTGTTCCTGCTAGGGTTTTGGTCTGGGATGTTTACCGAAAGATTCTGAAACAAGAAAGATATCCTTGGCAAAATGTTTATTTTGACTGTGACTTTTCTTCCCAACCAAGAAATGGCATGTTTTCCCCACCAGTCCAAATCTTTTTTTATTTTCTGAAGTAGTGATTTGACATTTAAATCATAGAGCTCTTTTAGGTTGTTTGAAATATGAATTACCAGGTATTTTATAGAATTTGTTACCCATTTGCACACAAATGACTTCTGGAAGAATGACTTCTTGGATCTGGCAAGTTTATAGTTAGCATTTCAGATTTAGCATAATTTACTTTAAATCCAGATGCTTTCCCAAAGTCATGGATTTGTTCACATACTAATTTTAAGGATGTACTTTTAGATAAAAATATTACATCATCTGCATATAAAGCTACTTTCTGATGTGTTTCTGTCAGTTTTATTCCTGTGGTAGTCATTGTTCCTTATCCTCTGTGCAGAAGGCTCCATGGCCAGTGGTAAAGGTAAAGGAGACAATGGACATCCCTGCCCCGTAGTCCCTCTGTGTAATTCAAACAGGAGATTTAACTCCATTATCTTGTGTAGCTGCCTTGGGGCTGGTGTACAGAGCAGTTCTCCATGTAAGGAACTGGGGGCCAGTAATGTCCCTTTGGGACTAGACTTGAAACAGAAAGTTCCACTCTATCAAAAGCTTTCTCTGCATCAAGTGATAACAAAGGAATTGAATCTTGTTTAAATCTGCAATTATGGATGATTCCAAGTACTCTCTGAATATTTTCTGACATTTGTCTCTCCATAATACAGTTTGACCTGCATTCACGAGAACAGAGAGCATGGACGGCAATTGGCCAGCCTGTATTTTTATTAAAATCTTTGTCATGATTCAGGATTCCCCATTTTTAATGTCTCTGACACTACAAGCTCTTATATTTTAGCACATATTCAAATCAAGTTATGAGGGAAGGGAAATCCTTAAAACTTTTTTCCCTTTAACTAGCATATAGAAATACACAAGTACTGAATCAGAATTACTGAGGTTATCTGTCAGGGTTTGCAAAAAGTAGAGAAATCAAGGGGGTAGTGTCAAAGTATTTTTGAAAATTGCGACTATCTCTGTGGCACTAAGTTCATACTTCAATCTGTACAATTAATTTTTTTGTCTTTAATAAACAATATTTGTATTTTGGTGTCAGTGTAATTTCTGTTGTAATTTCATCTCCTGCTCTGTGAAGGGACAGGCATCTGGGTACCAAGACACCTATGCATTCTTGCACTTATGATTTATCTGTTTCATAAAGCTTTTTATGGGAAAGCATGGGTTATTTGGCTATCGCAGGAGATGTGACTATACTATTTCCTAATCTGTGATAACTACATTTTGTTTCAATAAACGCGCATTGGGTAAGAACAAAGCCACTGTTTGAAGTAGACATTTTCATTACTAGAACACAAGATTCCAAGATGAATCAGTATTTTTCTGTAACTCAGATCAGTTTATGCAAACAGAAAATAACTTTGAGTTGTTTAAAAATGGGGAGGAAATGGAGAATCCTATAAACATTTAATTCAAGATCAATACTGAAACTGAATTAAGGGCAAAATGTCAGTACAAGTTTTTATATTCATCTGACATCCAAAGCTAGGAGAACATAGAGCTTTGGGGTAAAGATAATTAGCTAACAAGTCTGCTATTTAGAGAACATAGACAAGTTTGCTTACACTGCAGAGAGATGTTGTCAGATACATGCCTTGTTGTTCTAGGAGAATCCTTTCAAAATGTGTTTTTTCCATCCCCATTACTTTAAACCTGCCTCATTTCCTTCAGCAAATAGACAAACACTGGTAATCTCTTGTCATCATTACTCAAACTTCCTTGCTGCCATTCACACTTTTCTCTCCATATCCCCACTTTCCTATCTGTTCATATGCCACTGCCAAAGTCAACTTCCTCTCCGACTCTGCCCATGTTATTTTCCTTTTTACCTGTTTGGAATCCCATTGCTTGTCATCAGTCTCTTACGTATAATTCAAGCTCCGTTTTCTCACTTTTAAGGTCCTACATAACCTCACCCTACCTTCATCTCTCCTCTCCATCCTCTTCTTATCTCACTCTTGGTGTCTCCTTTACTGCCTTCTGTGCTTGTAACAGTTTTCCGTTTCTTGTTGCATAACAGACCGCTCATGCACAAGTGTCTGGCATTCCATATGCGTGATCATTATGATTATTATTTATATTGTGTGGTTTGAGAGCCACTAAATGCAAATGAAAAGGAGTTGTTTGGGATTCCCCAGTGATTAGGAGTGAGAACTTCCACTCCTCAGAAAGAAGTGGAACGGGAAATGATATGACAGTATGATACAATATCTTGTCACCCATGCTGCAGTACAGCATCAGGGTCTGATTTTATGGTACTCTGAAGCTCCATGTGACCACTTTGGATCTTCAGCTGTTAGTGGTTGAGCACCGCTGCTTTAGAGAATGCGAGGATTCTATCATTTTGTTGATGTGTGTTGGCTATCACTTAATCTTAGTCTCAGTAACTATAAAGTTGCTTGTAGTATTCTCAGATCTTTCTAGAGGAAACATTTAATATAACACTGAGCTTGACGTACTTTTTATTTTATGGGGTATAGAGCCATCCGCACGTTATTTAGGAAGTGCTGAGTGTATGGTTGCTGTTTTTTGGCTTAAAAAGCAGCAGTTACATCAACTTTAGCCTACTGATCTTGAAGAGGGAAGCTTATATGCCCAGTTCTGTTTCAAACATGTCCATGCTGACATCTTCTACAGGAACCAGAAGGCAGCCTTTAAACAGTCTCCTAATCTATGAACTATTGGAACTCATTTACAAAACTCTTCTTAAACATTGCATAAATATATTGTCCCATACTATAGAATCGTAATTTATAGTTCTTTTTCCATGATGATACATTATAGCTCAAAGATATCTTAATTAAAGCTATCTTTAGATAGTTTTTTCCTCAAAAAGCATTTTATCAAAAAAATCCAATTTAAATAATCAGATTTTTTAAATCATTGATTTATTTATTTAGTTTTTTAATCCACCCAGATTTGACTTTTTAGTCATAAAGTGATAATATTCTTTACTGGGGCTCCCATTGTCTGTTCTGAATTCTCCGTTCTGATGTGTGATTCCAGCCAGTGCTTGTTAAAGTATCTGGTCTAATCCTAGAGAGAATATATGACACTTGGGCATGTCTCATTCTCTTCTACACTCTGTATGTAATACATAAACTGAGATGCACGTATGGATCATAAATCTATTAACAAAACTTGCACATTCATCACGCACCCATGATTAACTTGTGCAAACTGAAGTGCTGTGATACAAATTACTGTGTTCTTTGTGCTTTTGGCCTGTGGGGAAGTGAAGGGCCCTATAGGATCCACTTGCCAGTAAAAGTCCTGCATTGGGTTGACCTGTCCTTTTATCCTTGGAAAGGTAAGTTTTTGGCTCTACATGGATCCCCTACTTCCAGGTTGGCCATGGGGTATCGCTTGATCATCATAGGATACTTCCATTTCCCCAGAAGTTGATACTGAAGTCTTTTTCTTCTGGTTACTTCTGAACAGCTTTGAAAACTACTTAAAGGGGTACTTCTCTTTTAAGAACCTTTGAATTGCACTGAACTGTCTCTGAAATCTGGCATGTTTCTTTATATGATGAGGATCAAGAGAATGGAATTGCAGGAAGCTGGAATCTGTTGATCTTTGCAGTGTTTGCTCCCTGAAGAGTCACTGAGCCAGAGGGATAGTTTTTTGGTTTTTTTTAGTGCTGTGGCACCGGTAAATGGTTTTATACTGTTGGAATCTGCTGCTGTAATGTTGAGGGTGTTGATGAGATGGAAACCATTAACTCTGCACCATCAGTTATCAAAACAATTCTTTTGTATGCTGGCAGCAGTGGGATTTCTCTTGCTCGCATTTTCCACATGACTTGTTATCAAGTATGACAGCTTGTCCTGTGCAATCAGTATCATGTTAGTCACATGAGAAAGGGTCGTTGTCCACAAAGGCTGCTGCCTTCCTTCCAAGCAGGGCAGGGTGAGGCATATGTTAAAACAAGAGGCTGTATGTGTGTGTACTTGTTGGTTTTGATTGTGAAGTGATACTTCAGCGATTCCAAGAGGGGATATTGAGGAAATTGATGAAGCTTTAGTGTGTGGCTGCTCATTACCCAAAACAAGGAAGAGTTCTTCTCCTGAATTTATGGTTCAGGGTGAGAGAAGAAGTGTTTTGAGAGGAACTTGGGAAGCTAAGGAAAATAGTTTGAGAGGAGGAGATAGTTGCATAATTGTGGGGCTGAGAAAAATGAAATGGGACTGGCCATCCGCATTTTTGAACTGTTCACTTCAGGAACTGTAAACTTTTTCTGCCGACTCATGCATTCAGTTGGCATGAGTGCGCTTCACACAGGTAGCTACAACTGGAGAGTAGCATGTGTATATAAACAATTCTGAAGTCCTACCCATGTTCAGCTAGATTGATTTAGGTAAACACTTCCAACTCACTTTTCAAATACAGATGTCACTGGAAGCAATGCTAATGAATATCAGTAGGCTGTTTTTAAATATCTAAAATGTGAAATGTGGGAAACAATAGTCATGAATAGAATCACCATGGAGGATACAAAGATGAAACGTGGGGGGACCGAGTGGAGCCTCTAAAGGAATGCTGAAGGTTGTAAGGAGAGATCAGAACCAGGGGAACATAATCACAGAAGCCTAGTTAGTGGAGAAAAGTTATTGACACTGTTGAAGGAAACAGAAAGCAGAACAAATGAGGGCCGATAACAATTAAGAGTTGCCTGGCAGAGTTTACTGATTGAACAGTTTTTGAGTCAGCAGTTTTTGGAGTTAATGGATGTAGACCAGTCTGGAGCACATTTTAGTGAACTGGAGGAAAAGACATAGAGAAAACAAGAGCAGACCGTTGGTTTAGTGAGCTCAGGGGAAATGACTGTAGTTAGATGGAACAGAGATCGTTAGGACAAGGGAATATAAAGGCTTGTTTGAAAGTTTCTGGAAAGGAGCCAGAAGAAAAGTGTTGAGAATGGGGGAAAGGGAAGGAAAAAAGGTTGGCTAGGTGTTGAGAGTCCAGTGTGGAACATTCTTTTTAAGCACCCGTTCTTTGTGGCTTATACCTTTTCCCAAAGAGCATTTTTGTTGGCTCTGTCTCAGCCCAGAGGTGAACTCTTTCCCGGCAGTTAGATTAAAATCCAATTTGCAGTTTCTGAAAGCCTTGACTGTTCAATGTGTTTTCATATGTTCAGAAATAGTTTGACTTTTCCGGATCATAAGTCAAACACCTGGCATATTATACCATTCTGAATGAAGACAAGTGGTGTTGACATGTCTGAAATAATTTGGTTCAATTGTTAGAATATCTAGAACAAGAGTTTGGAAGCTTTGTATTAGATGATCTTTTGTGACCTGTAGACGCTATATGAACAAGAGACCATAAAGCCCAGAAGATAAAAGGGCTACCTAATAAAGATTTTGGGATTCTTCAGTCCCTGGAGTTTGAGGTGCCTTTTGTTGGTTGACAACTTCCTTGGATTTTTTTGTGTATGTAGTTCTGTAAAGTTTAGTGTTCAAAATAATGAAATATCAAATTATATTTATTCTCTGTATTTAGAGGAGACAAATGTGACTAGATGTGTTATTAGTGTTGTAACTTCTGATGCTGTCTGCTTTGATTTGGTGTCGTTTGATATGGTTTTGACTGACTAGTTGTTTGCATATTGCTTATTTGCATCCTCTGGTTTATGATTAGGATGGTTTTGAAAACTACTCTTCAGTTCATTTTTGGATTTAAAATAGTGTTCACTATTTGCTGTTTGTGCCCTTCCTTTTAGTTGTTGACTAATGAATTTGTTAAAACACTTCACATATTCTTATTTAAACCAAATAGAGTACTCTGCATGTGTGCAAGATAGACTATTACATGGATTATACATTGATCATGTGTCATAAATAGATAGCTAAGGGTTAATGTTTCTTTTACCTGTAAAGGGTTAACAAAGGGAACCAAACACCTGACCAGAGGACCAATCAGGAAACTGGATTTTTCAAAGTCAGGGAGGGAAGTTTTGGATTCTGAGTCTCTGTCTCTCAGCTATGAGAAGCTTCTTTCTTTCTTCCTTATCTTCTGTGTCCATCTTGTAATTACAGGGTAGAAAAACAATTATAGGTTTATGTTGTTTTGGGTGTATTTACATGTGTGTAACTTGCTGGAATGTTTCAAATTGGATATCTTTTTGAATCAGATGTTTGTTCATGTTTTCTTATAAGCAATAGCCCTGTATTTGTCATCTTGAGCAGAGAATAATTTGATGTCTTTGTTCTTTCTTTTTTATTAGAAAGCTTTCTTTTTAAAACCTGTTTGAGTTTTCTCTGGTTACAGGAGAAAGGAAAGACAGGGGGGAGGGGAAACACACGCTTTGTGTTTAACTCTCTAGTGTCCCAGGGCAGGAAGACTACGGGGAAGAGAGAGAGAATCTTTTCTGTTTCCTTGTATTTGGGTTGTCTCTTTGTGGAAGAAAAGAGACATGTTTCTTAGGTATTGTGATGTAAAAGAGATTGCATCAATACTCTCAGGTTAGCCAGAGAAGAAGTCTGAGGTGGGAGAGGGAGGGGGAAGGGAAGTGGTTTATTCCATTGTTGGAGACTCAGCATCTGAGTCTGGGGGTTCCCCAGGGAAGTTTTGGGGGCTCAAGTGTACAGGCACGGATTCCTGTGTTGTGGCAGTGAGATTAAGATCCAACTGGTAATAAGCTTGGAGGTTCATACTAAGCACCCAGATTTTGGACGCTAAGGTCCAGATTTGAGAAAGAGGCTTATGATATGGTGCAGCGATGTGGGAAGTAAGAATCCAGGTGCCAGTAGGAATATATTTTCTTTTTCCCTGCTAGGGGTTTGTAGCAGAGAGAAGGGTTTGGTTTCAAAAGGAGCAGAGAAAATTTTTTTTTTCTGTTTCTCTTCTGCTCAGCTTGGCTTGCATTTTTAGCAGGGAGACATTAAGGGTCTTTATATAAACAATAGAAGCAATTGGAAATTAAGTACCCAGCAATACACACATGCAAATAAACTGGTTTTTCTAGTAAAACAGTAGCCAGAAGAAGAAAAAGGACACGGTTGCTAGGCACTGTTGCCAGGAGACAACAGAGAGCCAGACAGTTCAGACAATAACCACACAGAGGGGACCCCAACTACAAGAAAACAGGAACATGAACTTCCAAAGATGCCCTAAAGCAGGAACGAGCGATGTAGGTGATGGGGTTGTTTCCGTTGCTGGTGAACCGCTTCTCCGCTGGTGCACTTGGTGGTATTTTCAGGCTCTGGCTGAGCCTCTTTCGGTATGGTTGTCTGTTGCTTCTGCCAGTTCAGGCTCGGTGGCCCCCTCTGGCGTTGAGGTTGAGATGTGGTTGCAATTGCTGGTGCTGGTGCTAGCTGTTTCCAGTTCCGGGCCTGGACTGGAGGTGCTGTGGCTGGTTCAGCTGTTGGCAGGGATCCGGGTCCACTACCTCTGTCTGGGTCTCTGGTAACACAGACGGGTTCCCTGTGGACGGCTTTCAGGAACAGGAATGGTTGGGAAGTTGCCTGGTTTTGCTGCGTGGTAACCTTTCCTACTCTCTTGGCCCGCATTCACCTGGTTGGCAAGTCTTCCCCCAGTAGCATAGGGATGGAAAATTGTCATAGACTGCAAAAGTCCACGTTCCTGACCAGCCTTTGTACTGGACAGGCAGTTCAGCTGTAGGCAAGTTCCACAGCTTTGTGACATGAAGGGGTAAATGGTCACTTTGGCCTTTGGGTTGAATGAGTTTGGGATCCCACGAAGGATTGGTGGATAGCTGACACTTGTGCCCCCGTGTCTCTCCACGCGGTAACCTTCTTTCGCCCACTCTCAAATGTTCCCTTCGCTCCAAGGGGATTTGAGAGGTATCTGGCCTGGGGATCTTTGGTGGTGTGATGGTGGTGTAATGACTTGCACCCGGGTGGGGTTCTTTGGGCAGTTGGTTTTTATATGTCCCAGTTCATTACACTTATAGCATCTTCCAGCTAACGGGTCACTGGGTTGAGGTGAGTTACTGGAGACTGGTGAGGTGGAAGGATAGGGTGTCTGTGGCTTTCCTTGGTTTGGAGGTGGGGTTTTGGGTTGCCCTCAGTTGTAGGGTTTATTGTTGGTGTGCCCCCTGGGGTTTTCATTCCCCTTTACAGTAGCTTTCTTGCTTTCTGCCACTTCCATCCATTTGGCTCCAATCCAATAGTGTTCACTATTTGCTGTTTGTGCCCTTCCTTTTAGTTGTTGACTAATGAATTTGTTAAAACACTTTACATATTCTTATTTAAACCAAATAGAGTACTCTGCATGTGTGCAAGATAGACTATTACATGAATTATACATTGATCATGTCATAAAGCTCCATTGTAATATATGTAAAAAGCGGTCAGACTTCATGTAGCTGTGGGAAGCTGAACTCTGTTCTGTGCAACTAAATTCTAGATTCTTTACACTTTTTAAAATTTTTATATCAGCCACCATTATTTAACTCTCCTGGCAGATAGTGCATCTTTTGACCAACTTCTCTGGTTTGTTTCAGGGCCCCAGCAGTCTGTAATACCACAAGCTTTGGTGAAAGAGGTTCTGGAGAAGCTTAAGACAGAAATTGAGGAGGAGCTAAAACACCTTGATGAAGAAATTTTGGAAGGTCTGTGCTTGTTGGTGAATATTTCCCCCTCCCCCCATTTATTTCAGTTGATGCAACCTTATCTTATAATGCTATAGTTCTTCAAGTATGTGCATTCTCCATTGTAGCATGTGTGTGCTTCTGTGCACTCTTGACTAGAGATTATAAATAGCAGGGTCTGCGCCTGTGCAAAGCAGAGCCTTGTGCTTCCAGGCAAGGACATATAAGGAGGCATGGACCTGCTGCTGCTCCAGTTCTTTCCCAGCCATCTCCAGCTTGGGATGGAACAGTTTTGGTGTCTGCTGTTTGCCCCTGAATTTCTTGCATCACCTGTTGTGGCCTATGGCACTTCTCCAGATTATGCCTAAGACTGAGTCCTGCCAGACCCGCCAGATGTCTCTTCTCTGTATCAATGGGCTCCCTAGCTCTCTCTGGTGTTTCGGAGAATCTCGTGTCCCATTCAAGTGTAAAGTATGCACTAGGTTTAAGGGCAGGTCCTGCAAGGATAGAGAGGATAGACTGAAGCTCCTCTTGAAATATTCTTTAGCTGAAGGATAGGGTCTGTTTCTCCCCCACTATACATCAGCCTCAATCTCTCAAGCTGCACAGTTGACTTCCAGAGCTCCAGAGGAGGTTCCAGAGATGAAGCCCTCTAAAAGGAAAAAGCTCCTCATGCCTGTGTTGAGAGTATCCAATAGGGACACTTCTTACAGCTAACTACCCAGAGACCTTGCTTCCCATGATGGGTACAACTGAGTCTGAAGCTGACACTGGTACCAAAACCTTGGTAACACCTAAGAAGTCATCTTGATAGGAGGTCTTCAGTTAAATAGAACCAAGAGAGACCTGCTTTGGTACTATCTGATGCCTCTAGTCACCGAGGTGGATCTAAAACCAGGGACTCTAAGACTGTCTCAAGGGCTTTGGAACAGACATCCTCTTGGAAATATTGAGGTCAGCCAGACCGACCCCTGGCTCCCTGTCCAGGACTACCCTCCATGAGATATAAATACTTTGAGCACAGAGCTGTCATCTCGTCTGCCTTTCTGGTATTGCATGCAGCATCCCCAGTCCTACATCAATCCCCATTATTGTCTTAGGCTCTTACCATTTGCTATCATAGTCCACCAGCACCCTCTGGATTCCTTTACCCTGAGGATCTCCTCATCTTGGAGAAACCAGAGTCCCCTGTCTTAAGGGGTACTGTAAGAGCCTCTTCCCCCAGTGCTGCTTCTACAGTTTGGTGACCAGGGGCAGTGAGTTGTATGGGTCTGTAGTGCCCGGGCTCCAGGAATATTCAGGACCGGGGGGCCTGGCTCCACCAATGTTCGGAGTCTGATCTCTCCCCTGGCCCTGCCTGTTGCCCCCCCCACGCCTCCACTTGAGTGTCCCCTGTCTGCCGCCCTCACGCGCCTCCCTCAGGCCCCAGAGCATCCCTGCCTCAAGCAGGCGGCTGCTCCGCGCTTCGCTCCCTTGCTGCTGCTGGTGGTCGCTGCTGCCTACAACACAAGAGTGTTGCCTGTAGTAGGTCGAGGCGGCTGCTGCACCTGCGGAGGAAGGAGGCTTATACATGATTGGGAACCCTTCCCTCTCCTGGCACCCACTGAGAGGCAATGCTGAGGGGGCTTCTGGGCGATGGAGTCTGGACCTCACTTGAGCAGCTGCTGGGGCTTGGGTGAGTGTCTGATCATGTGATCCATTGCCCCCCCCCCCCCCCCCGCAGCCAGCACTCCGCGCAGCCCCATCCCCCATGAGGCTATGGTGAGGGACAGCAGGCTGCAGCAGGGGAGGAGGCCACATGTGATGGCAGCCCCTGGCCCCACCCACCACAGGAGAGGTGAGGGGGCTTCCTGGACCTGAGCAGCTGGGGCTTGGGTGAGTGTTGTGACACTCTGCCCATTCTCCCCACCCCACCACCACTGCCCCCAGTCACTGCTCCTGCCCCATGCTGGACAAGGGACAGCCCCATTCCCCCATCCCCCAGTGAGGCTATGGTGAGGGGCAGAAGAAGGGGAGGAGGCCACACATGATGGCAGCCCGCCCCCGGCACCCACCACAGGGGAGGGGAGGGGGTTTCCTGGACCTGATAGGGGCCTTAAGAGCACGGGCAGTGACAGTGGTGCAGGATAAGTGTGCTACTGGGGGGAAGAAGAAGGGCGCCCCTCCCCTGGAGCTCACTGCTGCTGGTGGGGAGAGTATTGGGTGGGAGGGGTGTCCTCTCTGGCTCTAGCCCTGTGGCAGCCTTTTTGCACCCAAGCTCCTCATCCCTGGCGCTGCACCCCCAGCCAGAGCCCTCACCCCCTGCACTCCAACCCTCATCCCCAAAGTCCTCACCTGAGGGGAAAAACACACAACTTCAGATTGGCAGACAGTTTGGGGTATGATCGTGTTTAGCACAATACTTGATTATTTTACTCTCTTTAAAGTATATAATTGGTTGTATATGGGTACAACAAAATATAATGTATTGAAACAAGCGAGTGCTGCTTCTGACTTTCCACTTTTAATTGGCCCTTGTAATCTTGTGGTGCCAGCTCAGTGTAGCTTCGTTTTATCTCAGCAACAAATTTTTGATTTGTAGGACCAGTAATAATCAACAATGAATATATTCTTAATAAAGTTACCCAGAGGAAAAGAAGAAAAGGGTAATTCATCAAGTGACGGCCTGAGTTCGACACCCAGCTTTCAAACTGAAGTTATACAAAAGAAAGATGCAGCATATCTCCAGGATAAGAAAAGATTTATGTGGTTGGAGTACAATATTGAATTAGAGCTTTTTGCTCAGTCTGCTAAAACTGTTCTGAAAAGAAGATCTTAATATTTTCTACAAAGGCCAAACCAACATTTATTTCATCTGGATTTCAAAACTGGAGACAATGCGTGGTTTTACATCACACGAAAAATCGTGTCACAAGGAAGTGGTAATGAAGTATGCTGCTCTGCAATCGCAGGTAAATATTTCTGCACTAATGTCGGCCAGTTACAGAAAACAATCGCAATCAGCTAGGAATGCACTGCACAAAATCTTTAACAGTGTTCAGTATCTAGCTCAACAAGGAATAGCATTACGTGGACGTAATGAGTGATTGAGATTCGATGCAGCTCTTGTTGCTATGCAGTACAGATTCAGAGGAACTGAGACATTGGCTTAGTCGCACAAAATGCCTCTCACCTGAGGTTATTAACAAAATAATCAAAATGATGGCGCTAAGACAAATTGTGCAAAAGGATAAAGACTTCAAAGCTTTACGCCATTGTAATGGATGAGACTACTAATTTGTCAAGGAAAGAACAAGTAAGTTTTTCTTTAAGGTTCTTTTCTAGTGAAGACTGGGAGATTTATGGGGAGTTTATTGGGTTTTACCAAACTGATGTAAAGAATGCTGCTTCTCTTTTCAAAATTGTAGAAGATACATTTCTTTGGTGTGATTTGCACTTTTCTGATTGCTGGGGACAGTGTTACGACGAAGCCAGTAATGTGTCTTGCAAATTTACTGTGGTCCAAAGCCAGAGTGAAGGATTGAGAGTCAAGAGCAGAATTTGTGCATTATGCTGCACAGTCTCTTAACCTTGCTATGCAGGGTACCCTACATAATATTCCAGAATGTCATGATATCTTTTCGATGGTGAAAGATCTCAATGCATTCAGGGAGTCACCAAAGCGTATGGCAGCATTCAGAGAGTTTCAGAATGAAGCGGAGCCGCCTTTATGACCATTGTGCCCAACAAGATGGACGCTAAGGATCAATAGCATTAAATCACTGCTTCACAACTACAAGGCCATGAAGAACTGCCTAGATGAATTTATAAAAGCAGCAGAGAGTCCTGTGGCACCTTATAGACTAACAGACGTTTTGGAGCATGAGCTTTGGGGGTAAATATCCACTTCATCGGATTCACCCACGAAAGCTCATGCTCCAATATGTCTGTTAGTCTATAAGGTGCCACAGGACACACTTTCCTGCTTTTACAGATCCAGACTAACACGGCTACCCCTCTGATACTAGATGAATTTAGTTACTCTTCAGAAGAATTTGCCTCAAAATGTAGTGGATTCTTGAAGCAACTTCAATCTTTTTCAATGTAGTTTACACTAACAGTTCTTGTGAAAGCCATGGGTCCAATAGAAGAAGCTAATGCAAAAATTCAAACCCCAAACATGTCATTGGCAAGTGTTATGAAGAAAGTTGGCCTGTTGCAAGAGATGTTGAGCAGGATGTGCACCGACTCATCATACAATCACTTCTGGGAATCAACAGTAGAGAAGGCAAGAAATCTTTATTTAGATAATCCTACAAACTTGAGAAAATGCAAGCCACTGATCTGGCTCACCATGGAAGCCTTCCTTACACCTTCAGTGACCCCAAAGAGAGTTTTCATCAAATATATGTTGGGATCATTGATGCTTGGAAAGTTGCCATTGAACAGAGGTTTTCAACAGAAAGTTTTACATTTGCAGTAAAATGGGAGAAGCATATAACTGATGCAGCAAATGGCTCAAAACAGGACATAGTCCCAATAAGTGAAGCTTTCCATGGTGACATTAACATGAACAGGCCATCTCTCCATTTAGAAATGTTGAGTGATATTTTCAGATCAAGAAATTAGCAGCTTAATTTGGTGAGCGAAGTGAAGCAATTTCTGAAACTAAACGAAGGCTTGAGTGACATGTCAAAGTTACAGTTCTCTTGAAATTATTCTACGCCATTCCAACTACAACCTGCACCCTCTGAAAGCTCATTCAGTTGCCTGCGCAGACTGAAAAATTATTTGCGAATGACAATGGGCCAAGAATGTCTAAATCACTTGGCATTTCTGCACATTCATAAGAACTCTACCTCTGAATTGGACACTGCAAGTCTCCTGGATGACTTCATTTCATGAACCAAACAATGGCGAAAAGTGTTACCTCCTAAAGAACATGGCAAAAGAAGGGGCTACATTTGTTTTAATTTTAGAAAGTATTTGCTTTTGAGGGTTATTGATCCAAGAGTGCCTGGTTGTTTCCATATTCGAAAGAGTATTAATGAAGTTGATATTCTTAGTGAAGTAATTATTTCTTACGATAGTGGTATTGTGGAATATAGGAAAACTGTTAAACGCTTACTGTTTCCAGTCCATGTTTTACATTTTAAAAAGATATATAAAATATATAATCGGCTTACAAGGCAGGTGTGTGGCGAGGGATGCAGGACTTGGACGTGTAATGAGCACCACCAGAAATTATACAAACCTGTCGCTCCTTTATGCATGAGAACAGGATCTGATCCATCGTCTCTGTTACCAGTACTAATGCCCAAAACACCTCCCCCCCCCATTCTACTCAGAGAATGACACTTGGAGGTTTCCATACAGGGATCTGTTTTAGCACCCTACTTCTCTGGGGACATACTCTGAGGAGGCCTTTCCCGCAGACGCCTCAGATTCCCTAGAAACAATTGCCCTTCACAACCCTTCTCCTGTCCACTTCTGCAGTGGGCCTGTTGGAACTCCTGGTTGCATTATGGTGATCAGTTTTATAGCATATGAGCCTGAAAGTAACACCAACAAGAACACCTGCTAGTACTGCAACAGCCATCGGCACCACAAGATCACTTCCTGGTACTGCAAGTTCCCATGGTATCCGAGGAGACCCATTGACTGAAGAAGGGTCGACCTTTTAGCTAAGTCAGCGTCATCCTGTGGTGAGGTGGTAATGCCACCACCGCCCTCCTATGCACATGACTTTAGGGCCTTCCAGGACTTAATGAAATGTCCCTTTGAATCCCTTCAGATTCCTTTGGAGGAGGTCAGGAATCTGTGTTCCCTAGTGGACATTTTACATATCATGCACCAGAGTAAGATCACTCTACCTATCAATGAGGTCCTGTTAACGCCAGCATGTACTCTGTAGCAGGCACCTGCCACTGTTCTGTCTACTTGAAAACAGGCAGGCAAAAAATTACATTCTGACCAAGATAATGGCATATGTCTCTCATCCCGTTGCTGACCCTACTTCACAGTAGTTATGTGGCAAGTGTCCTGGTCTCCTGAGGGAAGTGCAAAATACTGTGGATGACCTATCTGAAGAGCTCAGGCTCTTCAGTGGCCACAAAGTCTCCTTGCTCCATTCCTTTAAAGACCCTAGGACAACATTAGAGCTACGTTAGCTCTACAGAGCCCCTAGAAGGGGATCCAGACCCTCAGAGAAGGAGAACATCATGGTTCATGACCGCTCAACATGCACCTTCCTCTAAGTGACCATTTTGATAACCTGGTTGAAGGTCTTAAACGACGTCTTCCTCTAGATCTTCTGCTGCATGATTCTGCCATCCACCATCCCTTTGGAAACTGCCTTTCCCACTTCCTATGTGTTTGAGAACTCATTACCTCAGACAATTGAGCTTGTTTCCCCATTAATTTGTTGGTAAAGGGTTCTATTCCCTATATTTCCTGGTTTCCAAAAGAGGCGTGGTTGGAGACCGATTTAGACCTTGGGAGCCTGAACACCTATGCCCCATTGCAGCACATCAGGATGGTGATCCCTGGATTTGGAGGACTGGTTTATTGCCCTTGATTTCCAAGATGTTCACTTTTATTCATCCTTCCAAGAAGCATTTCTGCTTTTTTCCATAATCTTGGAACATTACGAATAGCCTGTCCTTTCCTTTGGGCTCTCTGTGGCCCCAAGAGTGTTTTTATGAAGGACCCTTCAGCAGTAGTGGCCCACCTGCATCAGTTGGGCTTTGCAGTCTTTCTGTATTTGAATGACTGGCTCCTTAGGGGCTGCTCTGCCCAAGAGGCTGAGTTAGCAGTGACCAAGGCCCAGGCCTCTCTAGGCCTCTGAATCAATCTAAAAAAGTCCACGTTTACACCATTCCTAAAAACGGACTTTGTTGTGGCTATGCTAGACTTCTTGGGCAGGTAAGCCTTGCCAGTAAGGGACAGATTCTCCACTATGTCCAGGCTGATCTCTGCTCTACGGCAGAGCCCAAAAACAACTGCAAGCAGGACCTGCCTACAACTCCTGGGCCACATGTTGGCCACCACATCTGTTATGCTGCATGTGAGACTGCACTTCAGATGTCTTCAGGCATGTCTAAAGACTACTATGCTGTGAACAGAGAGAGCTGAGGTGATGACAACGCTAGTGGCCAAACATATCACCGTACCTCACTGAGTACTGGATTCTCTCAGGTAATGGAAAGGTCGTCTGAAGGTCTGCATGTGGTAATCCAGTGTGCATGTCAGCACTTTCTTCATGACATAGAGGAACACTTTCAGGGTAATATTGGACAACAGGCAGCTATGTACTTCATAAACTGATAAGAAGGAGCAAGATCTTAGTCCTTACGTGCAGAATTGCTAAGGCTGTGGAACAGGTGCCTCTCCCGTCATATGGAAATTTCTGCGGCTTACCTACCGTGACTTCAAGCAGTCTGGAACTGTGCACTGACGAGAAACTGCTGTTAGAACTAAAAGTGGGAATTCAACAGCTCTGACATTCACAGTATCTGCCAAACATGGGGCCTCCTGAAGACAGACCTCTTCGCAGCTTCAACCAATATGAAATGTTTCCTTTTTTTGGTCCTAAGAGGATATGTCTACAATTCCTTGCCCTACTAGAACCTTGGCTCTGTGACCTGCTTATGCTTCTAATCCTCAGGAGTTTGCTCAAACTGAGACAAGAAGAGACGAGGTCTATTCAGATAGTGCCCTCATGGCCGAGACTAGCTTCTTAGTGGTACTCAGATCTACTTCATCTCTCTGTGGCAATGTCTCTCTGCCTTCCCCTCAGGGAGGATCTCCTATCAGAGATCTCCAGCTCTCTAACCCATCCCAACCTTTAGTCTCTGAACCTGAAGTCTTGGCTCCTAGATGGTTCTCAGGCATAGAATTACATTTCTCAGCCAACTTTCAGGCGTTTTCCTGCTAGAGAAAAGAACTTACTACTTGTAAGATTTACCGGCAAAAGTGGAAATGCTTTCATTCCCGACGTTTTCACTGCTCATTGCAAGCCTCAGAAGCTCCACTCCCAAGGATCCTATGTTACCTGTTGGCCTTAAAGACACAAGTTGCGTCAATTAGCTCAGTTTGAGTATGCCTGGAAGGTATTACTGCCTTCCACTTGCCTATAGAAGGGGTTTCAGCCTTGGCCCGTACACCAGAGCCAGATTCCTTAAGGGTTCATGCAATTTATTTCCCCCTATCCAGAGCACCTCTTGTCCATGGGACCTTAATCTGGTCCTCAGCGCCTTGAGAAATACCTTCTCTCCCTCGTTTGAACTGATGGCTACCTGATCTCTCTCTCACCTCTCCCTCCAGACTTCATAACTGGTTGCCATCACCTCAGCGAGAAAATGGAAGAACCCAGGGCATTTGTGGCAAACTCATCATACACTGTTTTCTACTGTGACAGGGTTATGTTGTACCTTCATCTCATTTCCTGCCTAAAACCTTATTGGAATTTCATGTCAACCAAGAGATTCGTTTTTCAGTTTTCTGTGCCTTGACAAAGGAGACTAGTGTTCACATACTAGACATTGGGAGGGCCCTCACCTTCTATCTTGATAGGATTAAGATCTTTAGAGCCTGCCCCAGACTGTGTGTTTTTACAAAAGGCATCAGGGACAGCCAATATCCACTGAAAGACTGTTAAAGTAGGTTTTGGGTTGTATCTTGACCCACTATGAAGTGGTGGGTTTACATCCCTCATAGGGTAAGTCTACTTTTATAGCCCCCCTGAAAGATCTCTCCATAGCAGATATCTGCAGGGCTGCAACCTGATTCTCCATTTACATGTTCACCAAATATGCCATCCTACCTGTGTCCAGAGTGAATTGCCTTGATTTATCTCCTCAGCATCCCCCTCCACGTTGAGATGCTGCTTGGGAACCTCCTTCTATGACGAGATAACTGGCTCTGTGGACATGGGGAAAGCAGTGGACGTGGTATATCTTGACTTTAGCAAAGCTTTTGATACAGTCTCCCACAGTATTCTTGCCAGCAAGTTAAAGAAGTATGGGCTGGATGAATGGACTATAAGCTGGATAGAAAGCTGGATAGATCATCAGACTCAACAGGTAGTGATCAATTGCTTGATGTCTAGTTGGCAGCTGGTATCAAGCGGAATGCCCCAGGGGGCAGTTCTGGGGCTGGTTTTGTTCAACATCTTCATTAATTATCTGAATGATGGGTTGGATTGTACCCTCAGAAAGTTTGCTGATGAAACTAAGCTGGGGCCAGAGGTAGATACCTTGGAGGGTAGGGATAAGGTCGAGAATGACCTAGATAAGT